>NC_092260.1:22749698-22794698 GCF_036320965.1 Panulirus ornatus | reverse complement strand
CCCCCCCCCTCGCGTTCTTTGATCTCTTAATCACCTCCGTAATTTTTCCCCCTTTTTTTTTTTTACCATCCTCGTCTTCTTCCCATCAACTTCCCGAATCACTGATTCGTACCCATTTTTTTAAAATCATTCTTTTTATCTTTTTTTTTTTTACTTCACTTATCTTTATCACTTATCTTACATCTCCCTCCTCCGTCGCATCTGGACCCGGCTGTATCTGAGGTGTCTTGTGACGCAGCGCGTCGGGGACCCAGAGTTAACGTAATGGGAGATTGATATGGGTTCCCTTGGGGGGGGAAGCCATCCGGGCCCCACTGGGTTACAGAGCTGCATGTGAACCCTTACTCTCTCTCTCTCTCTCTCTCTCTCTCTCTCTCTCTCTCTCTCTCTCTCTCTCTCTCTCTCTCTCTCTCTCTCTCTCTCTCTCCCCTTAGCTTTGAACGTGGCGGTAATGATCATTGAGCACCGACGGGTGCGACCCCCCTCCGGTAATGCTGACCTAGTTGTGATTGACCTGACCCCGTTTATGGGAGGAGGCCAGGTCATAAGGCCTGGCCAATCACAGCCAAGGATTGCATCAACGCGCTCAAGGGCCGAAGTACAGTCCTGCTTACTGGTCTGCGCTCAGGGGGTCGATACCGAAATGCTCAAGGGGTCCTGCTGTACATTTGCCAGCGGTGGTCACGTCGTCCAGGAGATGGTCGTGTTTCGCATGACGCTTATGAAGGGAGTAAATAATGTGTGTGTGTGTGTGTGTGTGTGTGTGTGTGTGTGTGTGTGTGTGTGTGTGTGTGTTTACTGTTTGTGTGTTGCGGGGAGAGAGTTTTACACTCGTGTGTGTGTGTGTGTGTGTGTGTGTGTGTGTGTGTGTGTGTGTGAAGGTTCTTAATGCTGAGGAGGGAAAGTAGGTCATTACGGAGGTGAGATGTGGCAGGCCGGGGAGAGAGAGAGAGAGAGAGAGAGAGAGAGAGAGAGAGAGAGAGAGAGAGAGAGAGAGAGAGAGGCTTTGACTGAAAGCACCTCAAAATGACACGTACACAGACAGCATGTGGAGGCTGCTTGGTTAAAAAAAAAAAAAAAAAAGAACATTCTCTGCCAATCGTCCACACTGTCATAGAAAATCAATCATGGTCAACGTATACTTGAACAAACTAAGCAGAAAAGAACATGATGACAGCAGATGGTTCCTTAAGAGGAGATTCAGCACCGGGACCAGATGGGAGGATCGGATACTGTCGTAAGGGTTATCAATAGTCTTTCTAAAGGTTTACTGTCTTGAGGGAAGGTTCAGAGCACAGTGAGAGAGAGCATTCTATCCTCTGTCCAGACGTTGATGTGTTTGAACACGTAGTGATGGTGATTGTAGAACTTGACGAGACCAGAAACTTATAAAAAGAGTCGCAATGAAAACGTGAATATATATATATATCTTTCTTTTAAACTATCCGCCATTTCCCGCATTAGCGAGGTAGCGTTAAGAACAGAGGACTGGGCCTTTGTGGAATATCTTCACCTGGCCCCCCTCTGTTCCTTCTTTTAGAAAATAAAAAAAAAAAAAAAAAAAAAACCGAGAGGGGAGGATTTCCAGCCTCCCGCTCCCTTCCCTTTTAGTCGCCTTTTACGACACGCAGGGAATACGTGGGAAGTATTCTTCACCCCCTATCCCCAGGGATATATATATATATATATATATATATATATATATATATATATATATATATATATATATATATATATATATATATATATATATATATATATATATATTCCTTTGAGTCCACAGGGAAATGAAGCACGATAAGTTGTCAGGTGCACTTTCGTGTCGTTATCACATCATCAGGGAAGATACAAGAACGAAAAAAAAAAAAAAGACCTGCCAAGAGAGATTGTCCAGCAGATACGAAATGCAAATAGACAGAAGGAATGATAAGCAAAATGCTCATCTCCAGAACCCTCATAGGCCGGGATGTGTCATAAATCGAGACTCGTGCTGAACTCTGACCCACCTCTGTGGGACACGTAATATTCCTTTCTCTTTATATCTTCTTCGATGTATCTCGAAAACTCAAAACCTTGGCTATTATCGTGTGTGTGTGTGTGTGTATGTGGACGTAATGGTCAAAGGGGTAGGCATTTTAGTGCATAACTTTACTGCCAGTTTAATGTGTAGTTGCTATGATTATATGTGGCAGTTATTTCAGTTTTAACTGTTTATATATATATATATATATATATATATATATATATATATATATATATATATATATATATATATATATATATATGTAATACCTACATTATGCGGTGAAAAAGTAAGCTCCCGTGATCCACCTTTTTTTCACTGTATTAACATTTGTTATGCAACCGTAAATTATGTACGAGTCGATTTGCATTTAGTAATACAAAGTGATTTTGTCCTTTCATTAGAATATGTCCTCCTAGTGTATCTTTTCCACTCGTACTTTTCCCCAAACACCTTCAAAAAAAAGAAACTACTTAACCTAACTATCTATCTGTATATCTATCTTTACCCGCTCCCAATTCCCTAGAGTGGGTTAGGTGCATGCTGTCCCCTCACACACACACACACACACACACACACACACACACACCTCCGCCCTTATACCCTGTGTGTTAGAGTGAAATACGGACCTCTAGCTTTGACACAGGTGCTCCTCCCTCACTTTTTGCGCTACACACACATACAAAAAGTTGATTCGTCAAATGTGACCAGCCGTCTGCGTTCACACACGTTGAAAAGTACGACCAGTACGTACTTCAGAAGTGCTGCGACAGCGCGTAAGATGACGACACGGGCCGCACGCGGCTCCGGCGGACGTAGAAGTACCTCGTGGATGTATCGTAATCTTACGACACGTTAAGCCACTCTCCCGACGACGACGACGGGTTCCTCCTGGGCTGATACCAGCAGCCAACAAGTGGCCTCTGACCAGTGGCTCTCCACGACTTGACGTTTCAATTAATACTTGGCAATAGTTTTAATGGATGACACACAGCAGAATCCCTCCCTCCCTCCCTCTTCTCTCTCTCTCTCTCTCTCTCTCTCTCTCTCTCTCTCTCTCTCTCTCTCTCTCTCTCTCTGGCACATGCAATTTACTTGTGCGTCCCCTGAAAGGATGGATTGATATTACGTGGGCCTTGGAGACGGTGAACAAATACATCTGTTCATCTGCCTCTCGGTTGCAATTGCTTTTTTTTTTTCTCTCTCTCTCTCTACAAGATACATGTATCATCTACCTATGTGTCACACGAGATTAATAACATCTTGTGCTTGTCTGTTCCCTAGATACATCAGTCACTTCCCTATGTATAACCAACGCACATAATTTTCCTCCTTGCTTATTCCCCAGACACATAAACTCGTCTACTTGCCTGTTCGCTCGTCACATAACTCGTCTGCTCCCCCAGCCATTAAAGGCGCCTACTCGTCTGTTCCCCTTGACAAATAACTCGTCTAATCGTATTAAAAACAAAATAGAAAGTAAAAAAAATCGTCTGCTTGTCTAGACGTTCCACCAGACGCATCTTCGTCACTCATCTGTTACCTCGGACATGAATAAAGTTCGTCAACTCTCCATAACGAAAAAATAATAGGGTGGTGAAAAAGAGAACTAAGGAAAGGCTGTGATGCTATGGAAATGACATTCCATTTCAAAATTCAGACATGAATTTTTCCCCTCACCTTACACCTAACCATTGACCTTAACCTCAATGTGTCTTACGTAGCCTGGCGAATACCTGACCTGTGTCCATAATGGTTCGATTGTTTAGAAAACGATTTACACATACTCTTCTAAGATTGTAGTAAGATTGAAAATATTTTGGCAGAATTATGTAAGTGTCTAACCAATCAGGTTTCAGGATTATGATGTGATGTATGGTTTTGTATTTACTGCTCGAGTGTTCTGTGGCATTCATAGGTGTATTAGCTATTCATGATTTGAATTTGACTTTCAATAGTAACCTCACACTTTCCTTACCTTCGTTGGATACTTTCTGGCATTTCGTCCCTGCATCCGTCTGCGTTTTTCTTAACATTATTTCTACAAAGCGCTGATAAAATTTGTCGTCGATTACGAAGTCGTGGTTCAGACTTTGAGTATTTTGGTGATACACTTTTGGACGTGTGTGGGCCCATCCCATCATGGAGATATGAACCTCCCCATCTCACAAAACACGCCTCATTGTTTATTCTAATAGGCACGTAAAACATTCTGATAGACACTTAAAACTTAGTCTACTCCTATACAGTCACAACTCATCTTTTCGTCTACTCAGACCTAACCGCAAGTCTTGACTTGTGTACCACCTTCCCACATCTTGAAGAAAAACTGGTCAACTCACGGGGTCGAAGAAGCTCCGGTCTTGCGACGTGATGACGAAGACATTGGTGGCCTTCTTGCAGTCCTTGGGTCCCGCCTCGGCCACGTGGTCGAAGTACTCGAGGTTGATGACGCCGTTCGACTTCTCGCCCGGCTTGCTGTCCTCCCGCTCGTAGTAGTAGAGCCTGCCCTTGGCCAGGACGCAGTACCGGCGCTTCCACTGGGAGATGTAAGGGAAGCTTCGGCTACTCAGCTTCGTCAGGTACCCGACCTTCTCCGCCTCCCGGTGCTGGTTCGCTCCTGGGATCTCCTGAGGGTGGAAGATACGGAGAGTGTCAGAGTGCGAGAGATAGAGACGTAGACTGCTTCTGGTGGATGAGTTGCCAGAGTTAGTGGAGATAGAGGGCGAGTGAGAGGTTCTAAGAGAAGACTATATTAGTGAATTTGCATATGGTAATAAGGTACAATATTGGGGGGGTTAACTTCTCCCATCTGGAGCCCTCTTGCACGACGGTGCGACCCTTGAAGACGACGATACGACTCAGGGGTATCATGGCCGTGGCCATCATACCCAGAGGTCGTACCGTCGTGCTCATCAGGGGTCGTACCGAGAGTGCACGACCGTATGCTGGCGTGGGCTGAGCCGGGGATTTCAGGGGAATGATTTTACAGCTTCCCCGTAGATGTGGCTAAGATCACCTTTATATCAACTATATCTTGGGTAATATTTCTTGAGGATGTGTTGAAAATGTGGGGAAAAAAAAGGGGGGGGGGGGTAGGGCATAGGAATCAGCTGATGGGAAGAGCAAGATTCTGAATGAGTTTTGCCAGATAAAGTCATTGTTTTTATGTTGTGTAATTATTATTATCGTTAGTAGCAGTAGTAGTAGTACTGTAGTACTGGTAGTAGTTCTAGTAGTAGTAGTAGTATTTATGTTACTATTATATCATTGGAGTGTGCGACTCCGCCTCCTTGCTGTACACGTAGGTGATCACACACACACACACACACACCCACACACACACACACACCTGATCATGTTTGCGGATGATGCCAGTGTCATGAGAAGTGTGTGAAGACTGACCAGGATTGCGTCAGCTTTACGAGACCTAGTCAGATCTCCAAGGTCTGAGACACGGCTGACGACGACGTTCAAACCCGAGTGATGAGGATGGGACACAGTGAAAGAAGAGCCCGATACGGAAATGATCTGGCGGGAAATGAGCTGCAGGAATCTGTGTGTGAGGGAGAGGGGGGGAGACTTGGGCGGTCGATATTGTACCAATCCTGTGGCCAAAGCCCTGCCTTGAGAATATCTTAAGGGAGACAGACTATCTGATGGCAAATATTGGGAAAGTATTCACGTATTGAATAACGAAATATTCAGCAAATTGTTCACATCCTTTACTCAGCCAAAAGTAGAGTATTCTCCTCAAGTTTACTCACCGAACTTAAGCACAGAGGACTGATCGAAAACGTCCAGAGAAATGACAGCAAAGATGATAGCCCAAAATCAAGACAAGGAGAATTACAGTGACAGGATGGAGGCGCCATGGATTTGTTCTCAACGGAAGAGAGAGAGAGAACAGTAACGGGTGACTTGATCATGCCCTTTGCATTTCTAAACCAAGTTGATGATGTGGACAGCACACAGTTCTTCGGAATATGCCGAGACGGAACTACCAGAAAGCAACCTCGCATGGAATTGAGACGTACCGTCGTGTGGTGGATGAGTGGACTGATCTGAATGAGGGTATGAGACCCCGCGAGCGTAGAACTCCCTCCTCATACAGCACGAATAGATGACTACACACACACACACACACACACACACACACACACACACACACACACACACACACTGGCGGTATACAGATGGGGTAGCTCCACGGCGATAAATAATGATAATGATAATATACCTACTTTGGCAGCCAGCCATTAGCTCACGGCGGGAAAGAAGTACCATCCCCCAAAGATGTGGGGGTTGGGACGGGGAAAACCTTCAGACTCGCACACGGTATGTGTATATAAATATTCCCCCTGAGCTTAAGGTACAGCTTTGGTGCAAGCAGACTCACCATCTCTGACGTCATGGAGCTAAATATCACTTCTGCACGAATGATGATAAAGAAAAAAAAAAAGTGTCTTGGCAAACGATCATTGACCCGGTGTGTGCTAAAACGGGAGGAGAGAGAGAGAGAGAGAGAGAGAGAGAGAGAGAGAGAGAGAGAGAGAGAGAGAGAGACAGACAGACAGACAGACAGACAGACAGACAGACAGACAGAGTTTCCCTAAAATAGTTTCCGACTGGCTTGAGTCTACGGGGAGTATAGACCTTCTGGTGGCCAGGATTAATTCTATTAAGAGTCATGCTCCTTGGCTGGTGTGTGTGTGTGTGTGTGTGTGTGTGTGTGTGTGTGTGTGTGTGTGTGAGACATTGTGGGTGTGGTGGTGGTGGTGGTCCTTGGCCCTGGGTGTGAATCTTTGATGTGGTAGGCAACAGAATCTAGGAATCTGACGGCGGGCGACAGGATCATGGAAATTGAAGCTTTAAAAAGCTTAGAATTTCTGTGTCATCATGGAAATTGAAGCTTTGAAAAGCTTAGAATTTCTGTGTCATCATGGAAATTGAAGCTTTGAAAAGCTTAGAATTTCTGTGTCTTATAAACCACGCGACGGGTGTGAAATCATATGATCGCGGGTGAACATGGTTGTTGTAAGATTGTTTTTAAAAGTATTTTGGTGTTTGAGTGGAGTGCATGCGTGGAGGGTGTGATGAGTTTGTGGGGGGCGGGTGATGAGTGTGTGAGGGGGCGGGTGATGAGTGTGTGAGGGGGGCGGGTGATGAGTGTGTGAGGAGGGCGGGTGATGAGTGTGTGAGGGGGGCGGGTGATGAGTGTGTGAGGGGGCGGGTGATGAGTGTGTGAGGGGGGCGGGTGATGAGTGTGTGAGGGGGCGGGTGATGAGTGTGTGAGGAGGCGGGTGATGAGTGTGTGAGGGGGCGGGTGATGAGTGTGTGAGGAGGGCGGGTGATGAGTGTGTGAGGGGGCGGGTGATGAGTGTGTGAGGAGGCGGGTGATGAGTGTGTGAGGGGGCGGGTGATGAGTGTGTGAAGAGGATGATCGTAAAAGTGTCAGGTTGTCGTAGGGTGAGGGAGTGTGGCCAGCAGGAGTGCCGTGAGGACCTTCGCTAATCCTGGAGTAATTCCTGCTACTGACGGAGGGCTCGCTCCCCATCCGTGCACATCGCCTCACCCTCTTTCCACACACACACACACACACACACACACACACTTATCCTTCCTAGACCTACTCTGCTGTCACACCCAGAGGACCTCCCACAACAAGACGAACACAGAGGAGGAATGCTTGAAGTGCTCTACACCTCCGCCGGGGCAGATACCGAGGCTGGAGTTTGGGGCGTGAGGGAGACAGATCCTCCCTTTAGGGATAAGGCTTTATGCGTCTCTCAAGTAGGATGGGCGCAGGATACCGAGTCCGTGAAAGATGGGATTTGCCACTGAGCTCCTACATATCCCGAGGATCTGTGGGTGAATATGTCCTTAAGAGGCGTGGTGGTTGAGTTTCTATCCTTTTGGGTAGGGAGGTCTGTTCTCCTCGCTCCTCGCTGTCCGAGGCTGCGCTACGCTCAGTAGCAGGGATAGGATGGACTCGCTCCCTTTGAAGGAAGAACTGAGAAGTTTTTGTTCTATGAATCTGTACCCACCTTGTTATCATATTTTCACCTGTGGTGTAAACTGGAGGAGGCAGCGGCCGGCAACACCCACATACATATACGTACATATTAAACCTATACATATATATATATTTACATATTCATATGCAGGTTTTACCTTCATATATATATATATATATATTATATATATATATATATATATATATATATATATTGAAGATCGACGATGTATTCAGTCGTAAGGAAACGTCCACTTTTTTTTTTTTTTTTTAGGTAGTCGAAATATTCCAGCGGCTCATTAGACTTAACTCCAATTGGAACTAACGATGTTTGAACAAAAGCTTTCAGGAGTCATGTTCCGAGGAACTGCCTCCCTGAAAATGAGACCTGGGTGTTTTAAAAGCGCTTCTGACTGCCGAGAGGAGGATTCGTTGAGTGTGTGTGAAGGTTGGTCGTTTATTTGGGCTTTGGGTATAGATAGATAGATAGATAGGTAGATAGATAGTAATCCGGACGAGTACATACGACGAGATTATGTCATTAGCCAGAGCTAACGCGTAGCGCTGACCACCGGAAAATTGGCGTTTATGGTCTTTTTTAAATCGGCTTCATGAACACGATAATGAAGCAGTGATTCGTTAGTCACTCATCACTTTCGAATTCCGTCCTTTACGTACGTGTGAGACGTATTCACGAAGTCCCTTATGGTGTTTGAGGCTGTATACTGTGATGAAATCTCCTCCTTCCCTGTGTTAGGGGGGTTTTGATAGCGACTTCGACCCTCCCCCTCACTCATAACAGGTGTTGCTTGGGCGGTGGCGGGAGCATCCCACGTGGGATCCACCCCGGTGGGACATCCCTTACACTGGGATACCAGCCACCACGGGCCCCCTTTTCTTTCCTTTTTTTTTGGTTGTGATCGGGACGAGCGACAACCAACACCACAATCGGGATTGGAAATCGGTAAACCGATGTCGCTTAAGACGGGGGTTTTGTTTCCCCCTCCCGGAGTGAAGGTGTGTGGATGGGGACAGCCTCCACAGTGGAGTGTGGTGGATGAATGAGGTTCAGAGGTGGATTTACTTGGGCCGCACTGATCCTCTTGCCGAAAATCAAGTGATTCGTTCCGACTTTAGAAATTTTAGAAATTGACATTGCATTTCTAAATCTCGTGTGTGTGTGTGTGTGTGTGTGTGTGTGTGTGTGCGTGTGTGTGTGTGTGTGTGTGTGTGACTTTATATCACTCACTGAACACCCTTCGTCGCACTCCTAATTAGCCATTTCGTGGAGCGAGAGGTTTATATCAGATAAGATTCGACTACATCGATGTGACTGATATCTGTCTTCTTGGAACTGGATGTTTTCACGTGCAAGATACCGCACGTTAAGGCTGGTGACCCCGGCCAGACACTGATACCGGCGCAAGGCCAGAGATTTTAAAGATTTTCAGTTGTACGTAACCTTGACCAAGGCACCTCCCTCCCTCCCTACATACCACCACCTTCTACGTTGGTCACTCTAGGAGCCCACAGCTGGGCCAGTATCGGATCAAGCAGATTGTTCCTATTCTCGCCACTGTAAATACACATTCCCTATATAAATTTGCCGTAAGGAGAACTCGGCCGCACGTGAGTAAATCACATTTTCCCATTTCTTTACTGAAACTTCCCTTTGTCCTCTGGTGGGTGGGAGAGGTAACATTTCTGCCACTTTCCTTCCTTTCTCGCACTAGGCCAGATGGAGTGGGTTCTCTCTTGCCCGAGTACGGCCCGTTGTGTCCCAAGGGCCAGGTCCAGGGGCAGAGACCTGGCGAGTCTTGAACAACACAACAGCCACGAGCCCTCGGGGCCATCTGGTGAGAATCCATGGACAAAGATCTTCCATATTCCACAGTCGCTACATAGTCCTAGGGCTCCTCCTCCTCCTCCTCATCCTCCTCCTCCATGCTTGGCCCATTCTCCTCCCCCACTTGTCGAACTGGTCTCTTCTACATTCAGGTCTCAGTCCTCAGTCACTCGATGGCTCTAATTGCACCCTAAGGGGACCCTGGTGTGGATCAGGGTTTGTTGTACCTTGTTATATGTCGCTCCGACTCTTCCTCACTCCCACCTCAACCAACTGTCTTTCTCAATCCGCAGAACAGTGAGACATATTGTCTCCTCTGTCGCTTATATCTATTTCTTTCTTCTTGTCTCTTACTACTTTTCCCCGCGGGAATGGCGCCCACGCGTCAGTCTTTTGTTCCCCGAGCCGATCGGCTTGAAACTTGGCAGGCGCGTTCTTCGGCCTGATACGCCCACGTGACTACTTTTTTCTTTTATTTTATGTCGACGTAAGTTTGAATTTGAAGCGGGGTCAGTCTTCGCAACGGATGTCGACCTAATCTCTTCACAGGAAGATGCTTGAAATGAGACGCACCTACTCGTTATCGAAGTCATGAATGCGCCTGTCATCCCCCCTCGATGGTACTCTGCTTAGTGCATGACACCACAGGTAATGCAGGCACCTCCCCGTATCATGGATGGGATGGGGGGGGTCGTCTTTTTCTCCCAAGAACAGAATATTTGAAACTGGAATGTAACTTAGGTCCTGTCTGTCCAGAGTAGCAGCAACAGAAGAAGCTGTGACTCGTGAAGAAATATATATATATATATATATATATATATATATATATATATATATATATATATATATATATATATATATATATATATATATATATATATCTTACGAACTTCTTCCCTTGTCATTCTTCTTCTGAAGTTTGAAATTGTACATAGGACCCCGGACAGGGAGAGCTGGGCCGTCTGCGGCGCTCAACTGAAATCGATCGCCGCTCCTGGGAAGGTGCCTTTATGATGGTACTTGGGAGTATACTCTCTCTCTCTCTCTCTCTCTCTCTCTCTCTCTCTCTCTCTCTCTCTCTCTCTCTCTCTCTCTCTCTCTCTCTCTCTCCTACCCCTTCTCTTACTCCAGTCATGATACAGGGAGTCGACTTCGGAGGTGGTCTTCTACCCCCCCCCCCCTCTTCTACCCCTCTGCTTCCACCTCAATGATGGTTACCTCGACATCCTTCCTTGTGTCCATGTATGAGAACCTGGTTGGTTGTCGTCGCCCGGTCATGGAGAGAGATGAGAGTCCCGAATGATACAACCTTCACTAGAATTCTAATTGAGCTTTTGGGGAAGGTGTCGAAAGGTGTAATTGTTGAGCCAACGTAGAAGTAGAGTGGATTGATTTTCGTATGTGACGATGCCCGTTCTTCATATCATGTACGAACGTTTAGACCAACGTGTGGACGAACGTACGGACGTGAACGAACGTACGGACCGACATGTGAACGAACGTATGAACCAACATGTGAACGAACGTATGATCCCATTGGGAAAGAACGTATGAACCAACATGGGAACGAACGTATGAACCAACATGTGAACGAACGTATGAACCAACATGGGAACGAACGTATGAACCAACACGGGAACGAACGTATGAACCAACATGGGAACGAACGTATGAACCGACATGGGAACGAACGTATGAACCAACATGTGAACGAACGTATGGACCAACATGTGAGTGAACGAACGTATGAAACACCATGGGAACGAACGTATGAGCCAACATGTGAACAACACATGTTGGCAAATGTTTCTAGGGTGCAGCTGTCCAGACCCTTTCTTTTCACTTTTTTTTTTCCTTTTTTCCTTGAGCGATCAATATTTCTCATATATCCCCTCAATGATAACCTTAAACTTCCGCCGGTACCACCCACCCTAAAATTATCATCATATCCCTCCCTCCATATCAATAATTTCTGCCTGTCAGTTATTGTTTCCACCCCATGGAAATCTATTTCTGGTCCTCACGAAATGTATTTCCATCCACAGTAATTATTTCTCGTCCTTGTGAATATATTTCCCTCCAGGGTAATTAACTTCTCTCGTCCTTGTGAATATACTTCCCTTCATAGTAATTATTTCTCGTTCTTTCGCACCGTTTTTATTTTATTTTTTTTCCCCCAACCATCGACGGTAGTTATTTCTGCTCCCTTTAATGACCTTTCTCGCCTCTATAATTCTACCGAACGAGACGTATAAAGAATTATGTGTTTTCCTCTCAAAAATTATCAAGAATTACGTGTGTTTTCCCCCGCCCTCGGAGTCCGCTCTCGCCACCGCGCAGCAGTCCACTGGTAATATTGAGCTGTTTTACATAAACTGGAAACATCTCGAGTCTCGGTTAATTCCCCTATTCCCCTGGAATTATTTCCCGGTTGGATGTCAGAGGTCAAGAGGTCACACGAAGAGGTCAAGAGGTCACATGAACGGACTTCTCAGAATGTCAGCGTGTGGCGAGGAAGGGACTTTAATAAGCCCTAATTTTTATATCAGCTTCCTGCCAGCCCACATTTGGATACGGAACCCAAAACACGCCTAACGCATAAATGTATATAAGTTTATATAAGCAATATATACCATTTAACTGGAACTGAAATTCTTATATGTTTGGCCACTTTGACGAGACAATTACAGATACGAGACACACAGTTTACATGTAAACCCCCCAACTTAGTTTATCTTTCATCGACCTTACTGAGCACGACGGTACGATCCTTGAGTATAATGGTCTGGCCTTTCGAAATGGCCATTAAGGCCAAGATCAAAAGCACGTCCATTATGTATTAAAATTACCTTTTCAGGGTAGGCGAAGTCGCGGGGTTAGAAAGTACACGTAGATCTCCCAGGGTGCGTATTGAGTGAACTCCTGGGAAGCGCTGAAATCACTTAGGCTATGTGTCCTCTCTCTGGGGTGCGGACGGGAGAGGCATGTCACTATCTACACTTTTGGAGAATCGGGGAAGGCATAGACTACCCCCCAAACAACACTTGAAAATAATCCTTAATGGTACAACAGGCATGGAAGAGTGATGACATACTAACACTCTAAAAGGTTCGATAAGGATGAGAAGAAAACGTCTTGAGCATCTAAGAAGAACCGATTGCTAAGTATTTAACAAGATGGAGCAGGCCAGACCCTTGCTAGGCTGGTGGCGGTGCTTACGTAGGCCTGCGGGAAGTGGCCTCCAAGACTCACCTGGTCGATCGACAACCCAACTCGACCAGCCTCCTGGTAGGAGTAGAAGACCCCTTGACGTAGACTCCAGGTAAACAGCTTACCCCATGGGTCGTACCGTCGAGCTCAAGGGTCGTACCGTCGAGCTCAAGGGTCGTACCGTCGAGCTCAAGGGTCGTGCCGTCGAGCTCAAGGGTCGTACCGTCGAGCTCAAGGGTCGTACCGTCGAACTCAAGGGTCGTACCGTCGAACTCAAGGGTCGTACCGTCGAACTCAAGGGTCGTACCGTCGAGCTCAAGGGTCGCATCGTCGAACTCAAGGGTCGTACCATCGAGCTCAAATGCCGCGCCGTCGAACTTAATGGAGGTATGCGAATCTGACCTTAGAATCTCTTACCTCAAGAATATATATCTACACCCTAGGACGTAATTTTGGAACATGATTTCCACATACATGATATACTCAAACATGACGACACGAGTTCGATAATCTGATGCCCAATCACGATTCTTTTCTCCTCTCACTATACGGCGTGACTCAACCCCCTGTCTGGACCTTGCGTGTTCTTCCTTCTTATATTCTGTTATCTCTTTCATATCTTTCTTATCCCAGCGTTCTTATCCCAGTTGGGCGGAGATGATAGCCTTGTGTTTTCTAGCGGTCCCGGAAGTTTAATAATAATCAGCCTGTAATTTGGGGGAGAAGGAGGGAAAAGATGGGAGGGAAATTACGTAAGAGAGAGAGAGAGAGAGAGAGAGAGAGAGAGAGAGAGAGAGAGAGAGAGAGAGAGAGAGAAGGCAGGAGACGTACAGACAGACAGTCAAAGAAACATGGAAGAAGCAGTGCATACAGTGGGATGTAATCTAGGGCATGAGAGTGATTGAAGGACGGTGAGGAGACGCGACAAGACAGTTGAGAGAGAGAGAGAGAGAGAGAGAGAGAGAGAGAGAGAGAGAGAGAGAGAGAGAGAGAGAGAGAGAGGGCAAATCACGCGTTGGCAACACCCTACCCTCCCCCCCCCTCCAAGTAATTACCTGGCTGGATCTCTGGGTTGACACTAATTACTCGATAATTAGTTCAACTTGTCCTATAACCGCTACTATTACTAATGATTACTCTTAATTAGCCACACTTGGGGAGCAGGCAAACATGCAGGTAGGAGGCTGCGAATAACATACCGCTGTGATAGGATATGCTCTTATGGTGCAGTATACTGGGAAGGGCGTTAAGTCTATATGGGTATATATGATCATGACCTCTGAGTGTGTACAGGAGTATGCTATAGTGTCCTTTGAGTATATATAGGAGTATGCTATAGTATCCTTTGAGTATATATAGGAGTATGCTATAATGTCCTTTGAGTATATATTGGAGTATGCTATAGTGTCCTTTGAGTATATATTGGAGTATGCTATAGTGTCCTTTGAGTATATATTGGAGTATGCTATAGTGTCCTTTGAGTATATATAGGAGTATGCTATAGTGACATTTGAGTGTATATAGGGGTATACTAAAAACGTCAGTATAAGAAATATACAATGACAAGGGCAGAGAGTGAATATGTTGAAGTATACTCATGATGTCAGTGAGTATAATGAGTAATGGTGGTGACTTAAAAGTATAACGGGATGTATTCCTGACGCCGATGATTTTGATGGTACTTCTAGTGACATCACAGAGTATGATGGAGTATACTCGTGTCATCACAGAGTATGATTGAATATATCAGTGTCATCACAGAGTATGATGGAGTGTATTATTGCCATTACGGAGTATGATGGCATATATAGATGTCATCACAGGGTATGACTGAGTGTATTAGTGTCACTACAGAATATGATGGAGTATATTACTTTCACCACAGAGTATGATGGAGTATATTTGTGTCAACACAGAGTATGATGGAATATATTAACACCACCACAGAGTATGATGGCGTTTATCAGTGTCATCACAGAGTATGATGGAATATATCAACACCACCCCAGAGTATGTTGGAGTATACCACAAAACATCACAAAGTAAGACGGGGTATGCTGGCATCCCCGGCGAGTATGACGAGGCAAACTGGTGGTGACACATGACCACTAGATTAGCGAATCATATCTACGTATGACGTAAGACATCATTGACGTCAGCGAGTATACACCAGTGCTATACAAGGGGACACTTGAGAGTATGACGGTTGAGGAATACGATGGAATGCCTCACTCAGCGGAAACGACGACAACAACAACATTAACAAACAGGATGGATGGGGGAGACCGCTTCCCGTTTTCTTTGCTGTGGCGCGCCAGGGTTAGGCTTTTGTTTCTCCGTCTTCGTTTGTACGTATCTGCCGTCCCTGCTAAACAACGGCCCCTGTTAGCTGTCTTTGTCAGTGTCTCCCCTGGCTTCTTTCGTTAGCTGCGTTGACTGAGCTGCGTTGTTAGCTGAATGTGTTTGTGGATCATTGTCGTTGAACTGAACTTTCTACCTGTCCTTATTAGTTGCAGACGTCCATGTTGAGCCTTCCTCGTTTATCTCTCTCGTTTAGCCTTCCTCGTTTATCCCTCTCGTTTAGCCGTCCTCGTTTATCTCTCGTTTAGCCGTCCTCATTTATCTCTCTCGTTTAGCCGTCCTCGTTCATCCCTCTCGTTTAGCCGTTCTCGTTTATCCCTCTCGTTTAGCCGTCCTCGTTTATCCCCCTCGTTTAGCTGCTGTTCCCTTTGCCACGTAACAGGAGACTTAGCGACGCATAACGCAACGAGGTAGTTTATGGTGTTATTTGGTGACGCAGTGCGTTACGGTGGCGTGACAAGACTTTTTTACCCCATTGCCATTACGCACACACACACACACACACACACACACACACACACACACACACACACACACACTCAAACACACACACACTCAAACACAGATACACGTCTGTGTTTGCAAAGGTAGAAGAGAGGGCATATTTTTTTAATATCCTTTAGCATCACGATATGTTAAAAACATAAAGATAAAAGAATTATATAAAGCCAAGAAAATCAATAAATAGAACATAAACGATTATAGCGAAAGTTAAGTAGATTTAACCCAGCATAAACAGAGATAACCAAAGTTGACATAGCCCATGTTAACATAGCCCTGGGTGGTCAAGGTCAGATTTTTAACACAGTGGTAATTATGGTATTCAGGCGACGGTGTGTCCACATATCGTCTGTCTTCCTGGTAGGAAAAGACACGCCTCCTCCCCCATCCCTGACACCACACCCCTCACCCACCCCTCTTACTGACACAAGGCTTTTCTCTTTCCACGCATCACAACCACAACCACAATTTTTTTCTCTATCCACCAAATGGTATATATATATATATATATATATATATATATATATATATATATATATATATATATATGTGTGTGTGTGTGTGTGTGTGTGTGTGTGTGTGTGTTTTCTGTGTGTGTGTGGAGAGAGAGAGAGAGAGAGAGAGAGAGAGAGAGAGAGAGAGAGAGAGGATCCCTTCTACTGGCTCTTATAGCTTCAAGGCTGCACCCCAATCATGAGCAGGGAAATGATGGACGCCTGTGGAGCGTGAAGGTTCCTCGACGAGGCTGTTGCTCACCCCCCTCTCCGTCCACCGGCGATGATAGAGCGGGTCTGCGAAAGAGAGAGAGAGAGAGAGAGAGAGAGAGAGAGAGAGAGAGAGAGAGAGAGAGAGAGAGAGCAACATGCGGAGATGTATAGTAGCTAACGACCATCTTAGCACTCTGCCCTTTCCCCCCCCACTTACTTCCACACTCCCTCAAACCCTCCCTCCTTCCCTCCCTCCCTCCCTCCCTCCCTCCCTCCCTCCCTCCCAAGGAAAACTTTCGTGGCCACATCCTGACCCAGAACATTTCGACACACACACACACACACACACACACACACACACACACCATGACACGCGGTCGCTATTATCTTACTGGACATGAAGTGTTCATGACTCTTGTGAGACAGGATGAGAGTCAGCCAGCATTTGCGTCATCATGAATCATGTACTTAATCATGGATCATGTAGTATTAATGCACCCCACCCCACCCCACACCCTCCATCCCCAACCGTCATCATCCCCTCCCTCCCCCACTCATTCACGACGGTACGACCCTAGAAGCAGGGCTGCTCGATCTGTCGTACCCAAGGGTCGTACTTTATAAGTCGAGGGTTGCGAAGTCGTGCTCAAGGGGTCGTGCCGTCGTGTTCGAGGGTCGCACCGTCGTGCTCGAGGGTCGCACCGTCGTGCTCAAGGGTCGTACCGTCGTGCTCAAGGGTCGTACCGTCGTGTTCGGGGGGTCGTACCGTCGTGTCCGATGGTCGTACCGTCGTGCTCAAGGGTCGTACCGTCGTGTTCGAGGGTCGTACCGTCGTGCTCATATGTCACACCACTGATGTGGCACTGGAGACCATGATATAACGAATCAAACGTTTTGATTAACAGTGTTAAATATAACCTGCTTTGTTCCTCGCGACTAGAGAGTTCACTGCGGAAGACAGCCTGTGTTGTATACACAATGACTTGGGGAAGAAGGCCTTCAATAAGCCGTAGACATATCGGTCATGTTCCTTAAGAAGTCTTGCCTGCCTCCTTACAGGGGGAAGGGAACCGATGGTCCGTCTCTTCCTTCCCCTTCCCAGGATGGATTGTATTGAGGCTATGAAAAAATGTGCCAATTAAAAAGAGATGTCGGCAACTGGGATGCCTAGTGGCATCTGGGACGCCTAGTGGCAACTGGGACGCCTAGTGGCAACTGGGACGCCTTGTCGCAACTGGGATGCCTAGTAGTAACCGGGACGCCTAGTGGCAACTGGGACGCCTTGTCGCAACTGGGACGCACAGTGGCAACTGGCACACCTTGTGGCAACTGCGCCTGAGACCCATTTTCTGTTCACTGGCACACTTGCCAATTTGTCAATAAACACTCAATTTTTTCTTTTTCAAATTAGTTAATTTCCATATTTTGAAGAATTTCTCCCAGTCAGAGAGATAGCGATAAAAATCCTGTCGCTCAATATTAGCTCTAATTAGCTAAAGAAAAAGGGGGTAATTAAGATGACGTAATTGATTTATCAATATGTCCCAAGTGGAGGAGAAAAACTCTCGCTTGCATTAAATTCAGCACACACACACACACACACACACACACACACACACACACACACACACACACGTACAATTTTCCAGCGACTGCCATATCTAATCTTCACCAGCGCGATGGCATTTTAATTGTGACCCGCGAAAACCTTACCCACTGATATACAATCCCTGTCCAGGGGTCGTAATTAGATAACCCTGAAATTATTATGATAATTATAATTATCATAATTATTATCATTGTTATCATTACTGAGCTTCATATGAAGGTGGTTCAGCATGTTTTTTAAAACTGCCCCTTAAGGTGTCAAGTACGAGGTTGTGTTATTCGTACCGAGGTGCTCAGGGGGTCGTAGCGTCGCTCGCGAGAGTCGTCGGGCCTTTGCGTTCGAGGGAGGTCGTGCTGTCGACGACCTCAAGGGGTCTAGAACACGTAAATCCATTTTCCTGAAGAAGAAGAACGCAGGTTCAGGTCTACCGTACTGCAGTATAGAATGATATCTAAACAACACAACCATAGAGCGGTGTGCAGGAAATGGTTTTGTTTTTTTTTTTCTTCGTTTTCCACGAAACAGAAAAATCATATGAATATTGTATACCGCTAAAAATGGACGATGAAATGAGCATAACTTGAGTCGTTTCATCACTGGGTGACAAGATCTTAATTCTTTATACTTTATTGCCTTCATATATATATATATATATATATATTCTTATGAGTCCACGGGGAGAATGAAACACGAAAAGTTCCCAAGTGCACTTTCGTGTAATAATCACATCATCAAGGGAGACACAAGAGAGAAATATAACAGTCAGTTGATATACATCGAAGAAACGAAGCTAGGACGCCATTTGGTAAACATGTGATTGTCCAAAACATACAACGAGCGTTCATAAACTTATCATTAGATAACTTTATTGTTGATAAGATTTGTAAAATGATAAGTTTATGAACGTTGTATGTTCTCTTTTGTTCTCATATGTTCGTGTTCCTCACGGTCGAGTGTTCTCATCCCTGTCGTCTAAACAGTCGCCCTACTCATTGTTACCCTCGAAAAAAGATAGACAAACAATCAGATATGGAGTGGCATTTGTAGAGGTAGGCCAGGCCAGGCCAGGCGACCACCAATCTCTATGGCCATTACAGCCTCCACCCTCCTCTCACTGGCAGTGCTTACGCTCCTAAACACACACACACACACACACACACACACACACACACATGCACTTGTACACGCACCACGCACCTGCTATTCTCTTACCCTCCTCTTTCCTTTACCCTCACTCTGCTCTTACCCTCCGCTCTACCCTACCCTCCCTTTTCCTCCCCTCCTCTCCCTCTCCCCCAGCATACTTGGCACTCCCGCCCTGGTCTCTGGCACTCTTCACACGTCACTCTGTTTCTCTCTCTCTCTCTGTTCATTTATGTACTTGCATGTTTTCTGTGGTGATTTTTCTAACTACTAGTCCGTCTCTCTCTCTCTCTCTCTCTCTCTCTCTCTCTCTCTCTCTCTCTCTCTCTCTCTCTCTCTCTCTCTGTATGTATGTATGTTTGTTTGTTCGCTTACTTATGTTGGTTCAAACCCTTGAGCACGACGTTACGAACCTTGGAAACGATGGATTTGACCCTTGGGTATGAAGGCCTGGCATTCGTTTGACCCCGACCCCTCTTTTTAAGGAACGGGCCAAAAAGAGAGAGAGAGAAAAAAAAATATTCCATCGCACCGTTGGATCGTAACGTTGTGCTGGAGAGTCGTACCACTGTGCTCAGGTACTTAGATTATAGCCATCGCTATGTTTGTTGGACAACAGCTACGCATTTTCGTACGTTATAACTAGTTCACTACTCCATCAATAAACAAATCTATTAGCTTTTTTAAAATATCAGTTCACTGCGAAGGGTGAAAACAAAATTATGTATGAGGTACCTTCCTCTTCACTTGACAGTTTGCAAATGGAATTGCCATTTCCATGCAGAATTGATTGGCTCGGTGCCCTGAATATATGCAGCAACATGAACCAATGACGTTTTCATTGCTGTGGGATTACACCTCATTTTCATAAGCTACTAAAATATTACTCTCGAGTCGCTCATTTTAAGGATTAACGCGGGATAATTTGAATATGTATTTCACGAACCTATGTTACATGCAGATACAAAGTTGTGTATATTAGGCTTCAGCGAGGAGCACATTGAGGCCGGCAAAGCAAATGAAACAAAAGAGTTTCGGTTGATGTTGTTTTGCTTCATATCAACTGAGAATTAGATTCTTTGTTGACTTAATTCGTTACATCAAAAGGACGGGGTATCTAAAAGTGTACCACTACTCCCATCATCATCTTTGTTTCTTGTACGATAAAAGGTTTACTTGTCTCGAAGCATCCCAACACCAGGGGATCACAAGTCTGAGTTGTGAGAAATGCTGAGCTCGACACGTTTCGAAGCGGCTTGTGAGTCACCAACTGTCATATAAAGCTTCACTTCATATAACGTTGAGCTCTTCGAACGTCTCGATGTACTCCTCGATATCATCGGATTCATATACGTCTCGAGGCAACCCCAGTAGTTGAACTGCTTCGAAATTTTCTCATACAAAGAGATCTGATCGTCATAAAGAAGCAACACAACATTGGAAACCTAATTAACTCCTCATGTACAACGGTTCGATCCCTGGGTAAATATGGTCTGGCATTTGACTTATTCATCGAGGGTCGGGTCAAATACCACGCCATCATCCCTCAGGTTCGAACTTCTTCATTCAAAAGATTCGACCTACCTGCGCACCACGACACGAAACAGCTGAGAAACTTCGAATATGACAACTCCAGAAACAATTTGCATACATTAGCTTTGGTTAACTTCACTAAAACTTTTACTAGAAACAAAAGAACGGAAGACATACACGTTTATTGTGGCACATTGGCCTCGGAGACGATAGGAAATCGGTAGCTGCACACTGTGACCAGTTCTGCGTCCCTTGCTAAATACTGTGTTGATTTAAGCTCACCGTTCGAAAAGGTCAGCCATACAGCCCTCAGAATTCACAGCCGATTGCCTGCCGCCAGCCTGACACATAACTCACGTCCGTTGCTAGAATCGGTCAAGCAGCACACAAACAATGGCCAGGGACTGACCGTGCCAAAAGGGAGGAAATGAGAGTATTGATTAACCTCCTCAACGACTCATAAGTACTGCCAAATTGTTTGTGTTTAATCTCGTAATGAATAGAAATGACACGTGATTAGAAATGTGCGAGTGTTTTCCGTTTTTTTTTTTTACGTTGTAATGACAAAGGACGCCCATCATAGGGGTTCCCACAGAGTTCGTTACTGCTGCGCTCCAATCAGGAGCAAGAAATGGTGGTACTCCTTTGAAGGAGCGAGAAGTTCGTTCCTGAACGAGACTTTTCGTCAACTGACTTTTCCATTTTCGATGTAACCACTGATCAGGTGGAGTCCGGTAACTCTCTCTCTCTCTCTCTCTCTCTCTCTCTCTCTCTCTCTCTCTCTCTCTCTCTCTCTCTCTCTCTCTCTCTATCTATCTATCTATCTATCTATCTATCTATCTATATGTATCTATTTCTGCCTATCTAGTTGTATGACGTACTTTTTATGCATTTGCCAACGATCGTTCGGTAACAGACTGATGATAGTTAAGGCCTCGTTCAGAGTAGGTGTGAGGTGTGGTTCTGGTTGTTCAGGGTGTCCCAGCCGAGCTGAAAACCGCTCAGGTCTCGAGTCTTCGAGACGCAGTGTGGCGGATTCACGAGAGCCGTGAGGAAGGAAGAAGGAAAGAGGGCCTCGGTCTTAAGTACACGTTATGTGGTGATCAAAGACTATAGAGATGATTTCATAACAATGTACCAGTGACAGAGCTTTGCCTGTTCTCCCTGCGTTATGGTATAGTGGTGGCATGTTCTCCCTCTGTTGTGGTCGAGTGGTAGTACATATAACTCTTCCCTGTGCTACGGTATGGTGGTGACATTCTCTCTCTCTATGTTACGTTATTGTGGTGATACACTCACTCTCCCTGTCTTACGGTATAAGGATCATATACTCTCTCTGTGGTACGGTAGAGTGGTGATATACTCTCCCACTGTGGTACGGTATAACGGTGATATACTCTTCCTGTTACAGTAGAGTCATAACGTATGACTGTAACCCATCAACAGCTGATCAGTCAAGCCTTAAGAGGTAAGTTTCTCATTTCCTTCATTAGTAATAGATGCGCGTTCGAGATTTCTTAATATATATATATATATATATATATATATATATATATATATATATATATATATATATATATATATATATATATATATAAGAGCAAGGTTATTAGGTACAGTAGGGTTGAGGGTCAAGTCAATTGGGAGGTGAGTTTGAATGGAGAAAAACTGGAGGAAGTGAAGTGTTTTAGATATCTGGGAGTGGATCTGGCAGCGGATGGAACCATGGAAGCGGAAGTGGATCATAGGGTGGGGGAGGGGGCGAAAATTCTGGGGGCCTTGAAGAATGTGTGGAAGTCGAGAACATTATCTCGGAAAGCAAAAATGGGTATGTTTGAAGGAATAGTGGTTCCAACAATGTTGTATGGTTGCGAGGCGTGGGCTATGGATAGAGTTGTGCGCAGGAGGATGGATGTGCTGGAAATGAGATGTTTGAGGACAATGTGTGGTGTGAGGTGGTTTGATCGAGTGAGTAACGTAAGGGTAAGAGAGATGTGTGGAAATAAAAAGAGCGTGGTTGAGAGAGCAGAAGAGGGTGTTTTGAAGTGGTTTGGGCACATGGAGAGAATGAGTGAGAAAAGATTGACCAAGAGGATATATGTGTCGGAGGTGGAGGGAACGAGGAGAAGAGGGAGACCAAATTGGAGGTGGAAAGATGGAGTGAAAAAGATTTTGTGTGATCGGGGCCTGAACATGCAGGAGGGTGAAAGGAGGGCAAGGAATAGAGTGAATTGGAGCGATGTGGTATACCGGGGTTGACGTGCTGTCAGTGGATTGAATCAAGGCATGTGAAGCGTCTGGGGTAAACCATGGAAAGCTGTGTAGGTATGTATATTTGCGTGTGTGGACGTATGTATATACATGTGTATGGGGGGGGGGGGGGGTTGGGCCATTTCTTTCGTCTGTTTCCTTGCGCTACCTCGCAAACGCGGGAGACAGCGACAAAGTATAATAAATAGATAAAAAATAAACTTATATCCTATGTACGACAGTTTGGTAATCGGTACAACAACTTTAGATTTCTCGTACGATAATCTGGTGTTTTTGTTTGTTTACAAAGTGAGGGACGGGGGAACGTGTGAGGCTGTGGCTAACGGTGTGAGAGGCGTCGGGTTGGGCAATAAACCTGTTTTATTAAAGGATTCCACAACGGTAAATTTATAATCACCGTGGTACAAGGTCTTTAACCCCTTGAGCACGACGGTACGACCCCTTGAGCAGCACGGCGGTACGACCCTTGACGAGGACGACAGGTACGATTTTTGGGTGTAGTAGCCTTGGGGGTGGTAATTGCGCATCGCAGGGATCGTGCCGTTGTGCTATCTCCTGTAGTAGCTTCGCCCTCCTCCAGGATCGAACCATCGTGCTCAAGGTTAGTGGCTATAAAATCCAACAAACGTTTTGCCGAAGTCGATTTGTTTAACAGTGAAAAAAAACATAAGAGCTGCCTGACTTTTATGTTGAAGGCAGCAAAGTGGGATGGGATTAAGAAGTCTGTTGGCGTGAGCGTACACTTGGTGACGTTTATGAAATTGCATAAGAAGCTTCATTTATACTATATAAGTTCACCTGCTGTGCTAAGTTCATTTTGGTGAAGGTTCAGTCATATCATATTAAGTTCAATAACTTTATCTTTAAAGTTCACGTTTATGCTTTGTTGGATTTTTTTTAAAGAGATTTAAGTTGGAAGCAGTCATGATATAAGTTATTTTGAATTTGGTTAATTTTTGTTAAAAGAAGGTAGGTAGCAGTCATGGCATATATCATGTTGCATCTAATATGGGTTCTTGAAGAGTGTGCTATGTTGAAAGCATTCGTGGCGTGCTTGGTTAGACGCTGCTAGACGACCCTTAGTCGTGTTGTGGTGGCCTGAGTGATGATGTGTGTTATCGCCACTAACCACAGTTGTGATCGCTGGGGAAGTCCACGAGGGATGACAGTCTCTCAGTGTGTGTGTGTGTGTCTCTCTCTTTCTCTTTCTCTCTCTCCAAGTGGAGGACCTGCTTTCATGGTAGCTCTCTCTCTCTCTCTCTCTCTCTCTCTCTCTCTCTCTCTCTCTCTCTCTCTCTCTCTCTCTCTCTCTCTCTCTCTCTCTCTCTCGCAACACGTGTCTTTTATATATATTACAACTAATAATATTAATGATAATAATAATAATAATTAGATTAATGATAATAATAGCATTATGATATTATTATTAGTAGTAGTAGTAGTAGTAGTAGTAGTAGTAGTAGTAGTAGTAGTCCTGTTTCCGACTCTACCTTTTAGCCCATCTTTACTTCAGTCTCCCCCCCCCCCCACTACCCACGACCCACCCATCCGTTCACTCTCTCCAAGATGTTTGCACAAGTAAAAACGACCCAGTATATGCATGAGCCGCCCCTTAACACTCCCTGAAAATTGGATTTTCTCCCCCCCCCCCTCCCCCCTCCCCCGATAGTTTTATTTCAGACACTTTTATCTCAGATGGTTTTTACGACTTCATCGTTTGATGAAGGAGACTGGCAAGGTGTGAGCTGTGAAGGGTGAGAATTGATGATAGATTTTTTTTTTTTTCATTATTAGCCCAATGCATTTATCATTTTGCTGGCGGGTCGGGTGCTTCTGTCTTTATCTGTCTTAGGAGACTCGTAGCTGTTTGTTATCTCGGGTTTGCTTTAGTCTTGTACTTTTGCTTGTTTGTGTATGTTATCATGCGAACGTTTATGTAAGTGCAAGTTTGTGTGCGGGTGTGGATGTGTTTCTGCTGCATGTATGTCTTGCGGGCGAAAAATTGTGCTTGTGTATGTATGTATATATTTGTGTATCTATGTGGATGTGTGTTTGTGCTATACGGATGGAGAGTTTTACACTCGTGTTGCTCTGCCTGTAAACCTTTTCGCTATGTATCATGTCTTTATTCTTACACACACACACACACACACACACACACACACACACACACACACACACACAGGTCTTATCATCCACTAAAGAAATTCACCAAAATGAAAAATCACTGTGCAAGAAAATCAAATCACAACCGAAAAATCGTGGTAATTTCCAACAAGAAAAAAATTTTACTCAAATATCAAACCAATTTGTATGGTCCGTATACCCTACGCTTTCCAAGACTTCAATATGGATACAATGATGTTCATCCTACACAAAATATAATTCAATGAAATACGCGGAACAAAGGTCCAAAAACATTTGTAGAGTTCCCTTTCAAAAGTGATGTATTAAAGATGTCCTTAAAAGTATTTGTAAGATTACAAGACGATGAGGTTGGTCTGCCTCCGTTTCCTTCTACACGAAGAGCGTCTGTCTCCCCTCACACAACCTCCTCTCTCTCTCTCTCTCTCTCTCTCTCTCTCTCTCTCTCTCTCTCTCTCTCTCTCTCTCTCTCTCTCTCTCTCTCTCTCCTGAAGGCGGGCGGGCCGGGTCTGGCTTTCGGGGTCCACGAGGTAATTTTCTTCTTGGGGAGAGACGGTATTGGCCTGTGTCCGGGGCAACTTTTACCTCAGTGGGGTAAAGGCGGCAGGCGAATGAGGGTAAGTTAACAATAATGCCAGAAGCCAACTCGCTAGCCGGTCGCGGATCCTTCCTCTGATGTGGTATTACAGAATTATATATATATATATATATATATATATATATATATATATATATATATATATATATATATATATATATATATATATATAAGGTATTGCTCATTGCATGGTTGAACCTGTTATGATAGATATTGTTTTCTGAAAACCCCAGAAGATGTTACGCGAGAAAACGGGAACACTGCATGTTATGTACGTATGCGTTGGAAGGAGACGCGTGTTAGTCGTAGTGTATAAACACTAAACGCCTCGGTCCACATCCTCGACCAAACCGTCACACGAATTGCTACAGTTTTTGGAAGGCTGATATGACGCTCAGAGGACCTCTCTCTCTCTCTCTCTCTCTCTCTCTCTCTCTCTCTCTCTCTCTCTCTCTCTCTCTCTCTCTCTCTCTCTCTCTCTATCTCTTCTCTCTCTCTCGTCGCCTATGCCTTTTGATCTGTCCTCAGCGTTGGTCCTCGTCCCATCAAGCTTTGGTCAGCGTACCTTCCTCTCTCCCCAACCAAAGTCTCTCGTGTGTCCTTCAGACTACTACTGTTTCATCTCTCCCAGCCTCCTCTCTCTCTCCCTCGACTTTCCTCAGCGGGTTTCCTTTCCTTATGTCTCCCCCCCGAGACTTTCCTCAGTGTCGTCTGGGTTTGCCCCCATTCAGTGTCCTTCTTACTTATCTCGCATTAGCCCCTTTTTAGCCTCCTGTCCCACGCTCAACATTCATCCATACCCATGGTCTCTCTCCCCTTCTTCAGCCGCCCACCTCTCCTTAATCTCCCTCAGTGGAAAAATGTTCCTCAGTTCGATCATTTCCAAAGGACGATCTCGTAACGCCACACGTCGGCTACGTTCTCATGCCGATCAAAAGGATTTCTGAGCCAGTACGGAGGGAGGGTCATATGATGACACGGGGGGGGGGGACTGCGAGGAGATTACAGGGCACAGAGTTAGATGGGGACGGGATTTATCGGAAGGGGATTACAGTCTATAGAATTTTGATGGGGCCCGGATTTATCGGAAGGGGATTACAGACCATAGAGTTAGATGGGGCCCGGATTTATCGGAAAGGGATTACATACCATAGAGTTAGATGGGACCCGGATTTACTGGAAGGAGATTACAGGCCATAGAGTTAGATGGGTCGGGATTTATTGGAAGGGGATTACAGGCCATAGAGTTAGATGGGACCCGGATTTATCGGAAGGGGATTATAGGCCATAGAATTTTGATGGGGCCCGGATTTATCGTAAGGGGATTACAGGCTATAGAATTTTGATGGGGGTAGGATTTATGGGATTAGTCATTGTAAGTATGGATATAGACGGGGGTTGGATATATAGAAGGGCGATCACAAGCCATTGTATTGGGTGGGAAGAGGATTTACTGAAAGTAATTACAGGCTGAAAAAGTAGATGGAGCGTTGGATCTATCGGGGTATTGATTACAGTTCGTAGAGGGGAATCTGGTCTTCTGTTAGGTAATTACAGTTACAGGTGATTACAGGCCATAGAATTAGATAGAGGGATGGACATGGCCCGGATTTATCAGAAACTAGATAGAGGGAAGGCATGGTCGGATTTCTCGGGAAGCTAAATGGAAAGAAGAGCAGACGATGTTAAACTTTTCATGTTAATTCCTCTTTAACATAATCACATTACGGAAGGTTCCGAACCTGGGAATTTATGTGCTTCGGCATTTGTGAAAACAGAATCTGTTTCCGTGAATGCATTTGTGTTTGCATTATCTGCTGAATCACATAAGGGACTTGTGAAATTTGCCAACGCACCCATTGTCTTCCTTCCTCATCAGTTTAATACATTTATGATACGTTCCAGGGTTATTATTATTGCCCTCGAAGCCCGAATGTAAGAGTTCAGATTAAAAGGCAAGGTAATAGTATAAAAAAAAATGTTATTTGTTATCTATATTTCTCTCATTTCTTAAGAATTGAAATGATTTGGATGTGTGATTATTTCGGTGCATTACGCATGATGCTGGAAGTGACGAACAAATATGAAGGAAAAATATATTTATTATTATTATTATTATTATTATTATCATTATTATTATTATTATTATTATTATTATTATTATTATTATTATTATTAATTCCTTTGTTATCATATTATTATTATTATTATTATTATTATTATTATTATTATTATTAATTTTTATCATATTATTATCATTATTATTATTATTGTTATTATTATTATTATTATTATCATTATTAATTAGCACACGACCAAGCAGTAGCGGATACGAGTGTTGGCATGGCGGTCGTCCAGCACTAGAGAGTATGACGTAACTGTTGGCACCAAGACCCACCCTTCCTCTTCACACCGCCTCCTCGTGCTCCGTCTCATACGCCCTTGTTGGGGCAGCCCAGCTTCCCACGCCGCCAACTCGTCGTCACATACCCGTCCTCGCTTTGCTCCTTGCTTTGTTCTTTGGCTGTTAGTTTGTCCCAGCAACGTTTCTCCCTCTGTTTGCCTTGCCTTTTATCACGCAATGCTTCGCTGTTTCAAGTGAAGGGTTGATCATTCTGAGCATAACGGTTCGAACCCTAGAGCACGACGGTTCGAACCCTAGAGCACAACGGTTCGAAGCCTAGAGCACAACGGTTCGAACCTTTAGGCTCAAACGGTTCGAACATTCAGCAAGATGGTGCGAGCCTTAGGTATGATGACGTGGCCGGTTCGAACACTTGAACACAAGGGTTAGACTCTAAAACATGATGACCGTGGTCTCTTGACCTGAGGTCAGGTCACATGCCACACATCGTATACCCATGGGTCGTACCGGCGAACTCATTCCTTTGTTGTTGCTTTGGCAGGTTCTGTAGATCGTAAGTTCCTTGTGTACTCTCTCTCTCTCTCTCTCTCTCTCTCTCTCTCTCTCTCTCTCTCTCTCTCTCTCTCTCTCTCTCTCTCTAATACAGCAAAACCTCGTCGTAGAATTCATCTCCCGCTCTCCACTTCTCTTCCACCCACCCACCCTCCTTCTTTCTCCCCCCCCCCCCCGCCCATCCCCCATCCCTGACTCCTCCCCATCGCTCACTCCTTCCCATCCCTCACCCCTTCCCCTCCCTCCTCACATTACTCCCACGTTATCAGGAAAGTTTTGACATAAAATGGGGCAAACACAAACACGTTTCTACAACTAACTGACATCAGACGAACAAAATAACTTCTATAAACCTTACCAAAAAAAAAAAAAAAGAAAAAATATGTCAGACGTTACCGAGAAATGTCTCAGATCACTCGGGAGTTTCTGGGATGTGTAGGTCCACTGTATTGCTTTCTAGAACCCTGCGGTCGCTGTATGTCCCTGGCGCATGCGTATGACGGTCTGCAGTAGTGGGTCAAATGGACAAGACGCAATGGAAGCACAAACAGTCCGTTGGATCGGACGGTATATATATACACGATGGAGTAGGTGTGAGTGGATTGCTTTTTTTCTTATTCAGGTTTCTGATGATGGAAGTCCTCATCCAGGACAATGTGAAGGATGGGAGGGATGGAGAAGGTCGGGAGAGAGGAGGAGAAATACTCTACGAATGGGGAGAATCAAGTGGGAAAGAACCTGCTGGTGCTTGGAGAAGAGGCCATCAATGATGCGGTCAGCGGGACGGACTAGTTAAAAGTTACCAGCATATAGCCTTAGTGGCTAGCGACCGTTAAACGGCCGACAGGGGGGTTCGCTAGGACCGTTGAACGGCCGACTAGGGGGTTCGCTAGGACCGTTGAACGGTCGACTAGGGGGTTCGCTAGGACCGTTGAACGGCCGACTAGGGGGTTCGCTAGGACCGTTGAACGGCCGACATGGGGGTTCGCTAGGACCGTTGAACGGCCGACAGGGGGGTTCGCTAGGACCGTTGAACGGCCAACAAGGTGTTCGCTAGGACCGTTGAACGGCCGACTAGGGGGGTTCGTTAGGACCGTTGAACGGCCGACATGGGGGTTCGCTAGGACGGTTGAACGGCCGTCAAGAGGGGTCCGCCACGGTGAAGGAGCGGCAGGTCGTGCGAGCGAGCCTCCAGCTCCAGATGATTACTCACAATAAGAGTAGGAGATCCTCTCCTTCAGGAGATTCAAACGGGATGTGACCTACGCCGGGGGTAGGGGAGAATGGACACGGGAAAACAGACATTCTCTATCACAGGACTACTCTTCAAGATAAGGTGGGGTAAAGAAATGTCGAATGGAACTTGCGTGTGTACCTTTGATAATGATATAGGATGGAGGTCTCTCATACCACCCTCAGGCCTGGCCAGAGACCCCCCAAAAAACAGCTGTCTTATTGGTCCTCTGTTCAGTCAGGCTGTTGGCGGCCGCGATCCGCTCGCTCTCTCTCTCTCTCTCTCTCTCTCTCTCTCTCTCTCTCTCTCTCTCTCTCTCTCTCTCTCTCTCTCTCTCTCTCGAGTTTTTTTCCAATCTTACTTTTTTTGTTTTTTCTTCCTTGCCTCTGCCAATTGTCTGGATTATATCAAATGTTTACTATATCCTCAACTTTCCAAGGTATTCTCTAACCTCCCACTGTCCATGTCTCTCTCATCTCCACTATTTAGCGTCTTATTGTAACATTCCTTATTTCTCTCTCCCTACAACCTAATTTTCGTCACTTCTTTTTTTTACTCCGTCTCCCGTTTTCTGATTCACCCTATTTCCGTCATTTTTTTTTTATTCACAACTTCCCCTTCAACCATTTTTTTGTTTACTCCATCCCCGTCAAACGTTTTCGATTTACCTTATCCGTCACCCGTTCTCTTATTTAACCCCATCTCCGTCACCCATTTTATATTCATGCCATCTATGTAACCCATTTTCTTATCTACATTTCCGTCCTTCATCTTTTTAATCACCCCATTTTCCGTCACACACATATTTACCCTTCATTTTCAGTCCCATTTTCTTTAACTCATTCCTCTACGTTAACCCAGTTTCTGTTATTTCTACCTCTTTTTTTTTTTATCATTCTGATCTAATTTATTCTCTTGCCTATCTCAATCACTTCTCTTCTTATCCTATGCATTTACCCCATCTATGAAATGTCTCCTGGAGTAAACCCGCCATGTTTCTGGAGGACAAAGGGATGCGAACTCAGGGGTCTCGTGTTTGTAGCGAGCGGCTGCCGCAATGGGGGTGATGTTTGGTAGCGCGAGCGTGCGACATGATCGCCATGCCGAGAGAGAACCCCCTCCACCCACATCCCTCGTCCTCCCTGGCGTGTGGATAAGACATCTGTCGCACACACACACACACACACACACACACACACACACACAACCACGCACAGACACGTACAACTGGCCTCTCATAATGTTACAGAACCCCCGGGTCACGACCCATCACGGGGGAGAGGGGAGAGGAAGGTAAGAGGAGGGAGAGTTGGGAGTGGAGGGATACACACAGAGAGAAAATAAGTTACTCGTGAAAGAAGAACTTTACGTGAGAGGATAAAGTAAAACATAAGTAATTACGAGGTTTCCTTCACTTCAGTCACTGTAGTTTCATTCACTTCAGTCATTTTAGGAAGGTTTCCTTCACTTCAATCACTGTAATTTCATTCACTTCAGTCATTTTAGGAATTTCTCAACTTTCGATTTGCCTCGCTCTGCACTCAGTTTAAAATGATAAGTATGATTTAGAACATCATCATCACCTTACGATGATAGATACAGTGCTGTAGTGGGGAGGGCTGTGAAGATGCGGTAAAATACAGTGTAAAAAAAAACTATAAGATATCTTCAGGTGATGAGTGTGTAAATGTCACCAGAGTCTTTGAGGCTTAATTATCATAGGTAATATATTCATGGGCGTTGATGGTGCCTGTCATATGCAGTTAAAGGTAAACCATCGTCACTGTGGTGAGCTCCTGAGGTCCGTGTGTGTGTGTGTGTGTGTGTGGCGGAGGTGAGGCTGCGCGCGCCGTCGCGTCGGTTCTTCCAACAGCCCCGCCCGCTGTGTCGTCTGTTTGTTTACATCTCTTGGGCAGTCGGCGTGGGGGCTTAAACCCTCGGCGAGTCGGGTGTGTACGTGTCGAATAGAACATCGTAAATCAGCTTGAATCTCTCGGTCCTTTTAGGGCAAGTTACCTGTGAGGCTTCCGTGGGATTCTGTTCATTTCGACAAGGGTTTGAACCTATTCCTGCCATGACTTTCATAGCCGTACCTACTATGATTTTATCAACAGTATATATAAAAAAGATGGTGCTACAGATCACCACTCTCCCCCTGGTCTATATCGTTCCTGTTAATTGTTACGAGGCCACTGATCTGTTCTACTTTCACTTTCACAGGTGATTTGAGGCGGTGCACCTACACATCATTATGATCAAAATATACACCAGGTGGGAGATTGGAAGGAAAAGAGAGCGAGGAAGGGAAGGAAGGAGTAGAGGGAGGGAAGGAAAAAAGAAAGGAAGCGAGGGAGCTAGAGAGAAATGGAAGACAGCGCGGTAGAGAGAGAGAGAGAGAGAGAGAGAGAGAGAGAGAGAGAGAGAGAGAGAGAGAGAGAGAGAGAGAGAGAGAGCCAACTGGAGTGGAAGAGAAAGAATAAAATAGCGGGTGGCTGGGGTGAATGATGCGTATGTAAAGGATTCTGGTGTTCCGTCACCATCACTGGTGAGTGATGGTACCTGACCTGCCTGGTGCCTTCACAAGCCTGACCTGACCTGACCTGCCTCCTTAGCCTGGTCCCCTCACCAACCTGACCTACACTGCCTCGTGCCCTCACCATCCTGACCTCACCTGCCTGGTGCCCTCACCATCCTGGCCTGACGGGGCCTGAGGCCTCGTCCAACGCCGTCAACACCAACAGGTATTTCTCACCACCGGTTACGGACCTCCCCACCCACACCCCAGGGACCAGCTCCTCCCCACCCATCCCTTACTTTCCTCCCGACACATGTGTGTGATCCGTTAGCACCGGCCTCAGCCCGCTGCTGCACAGATGTTCACCGCTAGAGGCAACAGCTGTCTGTACAGGTGTGCGAGACTCAAGTACTGAAAAAGAAAAATTAGGTGGTTTCATAAGGTTGATGGAGCATCGTAAACTACATCAAGGTAAACTTCTACCTTGACGATGTAGTTTACGATGGTTGCGGAGATCTTCCATCCCTACCCCAGCCCGATCTGGGACCTTAGTTTTCCTTACGTATACCTTATGATGGTCTCTGAGGTCTTCTATCCTCACCATAGCTCGGTCTAGGACCTTCTTCCCACCACAACAAGGTCCGGGATCAAGCCCCCCTCCCCTCCGTGTTGCCTGGCAGCTTGGTCAGAGACCGAACTGATTTACGGTCGTGTACTTGGTTTACATTCCTCCACCTGAGTTTTTCTATTTATTATTTTCCTCCTTGCAAACCTTTTCAGTCTTTCTGAGGGCCAAGGCGAGAGGTCAGTATCAACGTGGGCATCATATAATGCTAACCTAACCATGCACGACGATGACCAGTTGGTTGAATGTCCCGCATAAAACCGGGAGAAATTCTCCACATCATCACACTACATGCCGGACGGTTTGTGTGTGTGTGTGTGTGTGTGTGTGTATGTGTGTGTGTGTGTGTGTGTGTGTGCGTGCGTGTGTGTGTGTGTGTGTGTGTGTGTGTGTGTGTGTGTGTGTGTGTGTGTGTGTGAAGTACCACACTTAGAGATTTTCACCTCATCACCTAGAGATCCTCACCCTCGTCGCCACCTCCTCACCCATCCTGAGTTCCAGTGAGTGTGACTAGCATGTATGCATGAGCAGCTGCTGAGCTTATCCTGTGCAGCTGGGGGTCGCTCAGGTCCACCCCCCCCCCCTCCCTCCCTGACCTGTAGCCCCATATATGATGACTTCCTGGTGCGAGTGTTCAGTGAAGGTGTTCAAATATTCACACAAGTGTTGAAAAAGACTTTTATCTGTGCATTGACTTGGAAATTACACGCAAGGCCCTTCGTTAGCGTTGCTGCCCTCCACTCTCAGGTGCTTCGTTTCCAGTCCCAGACGGGCGGAAGCCAGATCACAGTCAACCCAGCTGTGCATCCTCTCCTCTGCAAGCTGGTCGATAAATGGGTACCTGGCGTATGAATGGGGTGTGTATGTGTATATACTTGAGGTTAAGAAATGGTATATTATACAAGGTTCAGAGACGAGGCAACAGAAGTGAAACACACACACACACACTCACACACAAACACACACACACACACACACACACACACACACACACACACACACACACACACATGCACGGTACAAATACACACAGACAAGATCATTTTTGATAGAATGTGAGACCAGGTGATGATTCTTCTATCAAAAGTCTCTCGAGACATTTGCCGATCATTGAGGCGGCTGCCACCTCCGTCAACATCAGAGTACCAGATATCTGGGCAGAAGGATCCAGTCGGGCATACGAAACCCCACGTGTGGAAGGATCTCGTAGTATATTGAAGGCTCATATAAAAAAAAAAAAAAAGCGAGAACACAAGGGAGAGTTTATGTCTTGATGTAAGAAGGTGTTCGAAGTATATAGATGGGAAAAGCGAATCATTGACGACCCAGCGTGAAACTGATTAGGTGTCACAGTCACTCATCATTAAAATGGAACATCCAGATGTCTTGCATTGTAAGATTCCTGAGCCTAGAGAGAAAGAAAGAAAGATTGGAGCGATAGACGCTAAAACTTTTAAAAAACGGGGAAGAACGTCTGGATAATTAACAAGCTTCATTAATCGTCTGTTAGCGGGAGATAATCTTTTTTTTTTGAGATCAGCTGATGGATTTTCCCCCAGACTGTAGAGTCTCAGGGATAAAGACTCATGTAATCTTAAGTAAATTGGAAGCAAATTGTGTTGGAGAAATTACTTACCGTGAGTAATGGCAACTTGATGGGATAGAGATTAATAAGTCTCTCTCTCTCTCTCTCTCTCTCTCTCTCTCTCTCTCTCTCTCTCTCTCTCTCTCTCTCTCTCTCTCTCTCTCTCAACATTATATCTTCACTTACCGTCATGTTAAATAAGTTAGTGGAGAGCTTGAGGGAGAGGCGATAGACGGGGTTACCCTCGCCCAGTGCCCGGTGCCTGTTGGAGGAGCACTTCTCAGGCGACCCATCTTCCAGCAGGAGGTCACCACTGGTGCCCTTAGAGGAGCCACACGAAGAAATGTTCACGTTCTCCTGCGACTTCCCATTCTGGATCGGCGTCTCCACCTCAGGGTCCTTGAAGTTCACGGTCTTTGATCCCCTTCTGTCCGGCGGCTTGCGCTCGAGTAGGGAATCCGTCGTGTCGCTCGGTTTCATGCTGAAGGGGTCGACTCCCTCGGCTTCTACGTCCTCGACCACAAGCGATTCCTGCGACGTCGGTGGACTGACCCCGCGAGGCTCTCCCTTGTCGACCGAACTCTGCTGAAGGTTCGACTTTTCGTTCGAAGCTTCAGAGGCGTTTGAGGCTGCTTCATCGTCGTCATCATCGTCTCTCGGGGTCTCGCGGGCATTTGGGAGTCCATCTCCTGAGTCGACGCTCACCAGAGAGCCCCGAGCGTTTCCTAGGGCCCCGACCCCCTCGGGACAGGATACATTTAGCTTCTGGACTCCCGAGGGTCCTTCGGACTCCGGCGGGAGCCCGTGGGCCTCAGACTCGCACATGATTCTCCACTCAAGGTTAGGCAAATATAAGTTCTGATTTATTCCATCTGGGTTTAACTGTTCCAAAACCTTATGTAAATCTTTGCTTCCCTTAATCTTTAAATGGGTTGCCGAGTCCTCGGTTCAAATGCCTTGAAAGGAAGAAGATTTTCACGGGTAAGATTTTGTGTTCTCTCGCTCTCCTCTCGTTATCGGGACAGCGTATCTGAACGGGATATATTACCGAACGTCGTAAAGACTCGTCGGAATGATTTAGAACGACAGACGTAAAAGAATTCAGAACGAGTCTTCTCTTTTTTTCATTATCGTGAACAGTAATTGAAACAGTTCCTCAAGATCAGAAACATCGAATCTGTTTGCTTTTTTTTTTTACGACCATCATCTCATCTGTTTAATGACTGCGTTGATCTTCGCCAGAATCCTATTGTTTACCCTCTATCATCTAGACGAAATGTAGTGTTTTCCCCCCCACAAAAAAAAAAAAAATCATAACCGAGTTGATTCACGTTAAATTCCAATTCCTAATCGCCTGAATTTACCTTAGGTTTACCTCAGCGCAGAGTAAACTCGAGGTTGGCGGGTTTGAGTTTGTTTTTATTTTTTTTTTTACTTGCGTTTAGTCTACACTTTAGTCGCGTTGGCGTTGATGGCTCTGCAGGGTCGCGTGTAATCCTACGCTGAATAAGGTCCAGGTGAGGTCGTCTCTGAGGCCAGGTTAAGTAGAAGGCGAGGCTTGCCCACAAGGTAGCCCGGAGTGGCCAGTTATGACGGCCCTGATGCGTGAGGAGGATATGGGGGGAAGATCGGGTGGGGTGCGGGGGAGGAGGCTGCGTAAGTAACGGTAGCAGCAGCAGCAGCAGCGGTATGGAAACGGCAACAGTAACGAGCATCAACGGTAAGAAACAACAACGGGAGCAGCAACAGAGAACAGGTGGTGGTGGAGGAAGGCAGCGGACGGACCACTTGTTGAGCATCCATCCCCCACCCTCTCCCACATGCTTCCCCCACCCTCCCACACTTCCACCCTTCCACTGCCCTTTCCCACTCACTCCCCCCCCCCCCATCCAACTGCCGTTGCCCTCTCTTCCTCCCTTCTCCTCCTCCTCTTCCTCCTCCTCCTCTGTTTTCTCTATCTATACCAATTCTCCCTCTCTCTCTCTCTCTCTCTCTCTCTCTCTCTCTCTCTCTCTCTCTCTCTCTCTCTCTCTCTCTCTCTCTCTCTCTCTCTCTCTCTCTCAATTCCTCATTTTGCCTTCCATGTCTCCCACCCACACACACACACACACTACACCTAACCCCATCATCATCATCATCATTCACCCGCCTCCCTACCCACCTATATAAAACCTCGCCAGCTACGGCACGAGAAGGAAGCAAAGCTCTTGATCTCGGGTTGAGACCGGTCACTCAACCACACCTACTGACCACCCCCACACCACTCTCTCCCCCTCCCTCCCCCTACCCCCTCCTTCAACTCCCGGTACCACTCCCCTACCCTGTAGCCGCCCACCCTCCCGGTGGAGATTGGGGTGTGTGGTGGTGGGGCCCGTAGTTGGTTGATGACCTCCCTCCCCAGTAGCTGCAGGTGTAGAGGAGTTCGTGATCTTCCCTCGTAGTGAACGGTGGAAAGGAGGTCGGGTTGGTTGATATGATCCTTGGTAGAGGTCGTGGTTCATTCGCCCTGGCTGGAGTACACATACGTATTAGAGGCGGATTTATACAACGTGACTCAACCAAGGTGGATTTCGTCCAAGGTGTCACATGGTATGAGGGACGCTCCTCTCTCTCTCTCTCTCTCTCTCTCTCTCTCTCTCTCTCTCTCTCTCTCTCTCTCTCTCTCTCTCTCTCTCTCTCTCTCTCTCTCTCTCATTCAAGCTGGAAATTAAGATGGACGATATTTGTCGTTCAGGGACCCAGAGCTCCGTCAGAGCGACACGAAATCCCTGTGCCGCGTGAGTCCAAAGTAATCCTCCGCCATGTAATCTAGAGGAGGCTTTGCCCTGTAATCCAAGGTAATCCCTGCCATTCAGTAGTAGTCTCTGCCACGGAATACTTAGTAATCTCGAAGACTCTATGAAAATACAACGGGATTGGACACAACTGGTCACTGCAACCTCCATAATTCAGGTTATTAGACATACGATTTAGCCCGAGGAGTAAATGTGAAGATCACTGACATGATTAATCCCACCAGACCTGATCAGACAGACCCAAGTGTTCCCTACGAGAACCGGTTATTAGAAACTTGAGGTGGGGGCCGTCTATATGTAGGCGTGTATCAAGTGGATAAGGAACTCACTGGGGCAAGATAATGCGTAGTGGGTAGTATTCACCCTTATGGTACCTTTGATGGCTGGTTTCTTTAGCTTGTTCTGCTGCCGAGGAAGCAGGCTTTTTTTTTTTTTTTAATGAGGGAACTGCTGATCTTCCCGACAGTTCGTTGCAGCGCCTCGTATACCAGCATAACTGCCGCTGGAAGGTCATTGGTCACGAAGCCTCGAGATAAGCTTGACTGGCTCTAGAGGTCTCAGATACATGAGGCGCAGTCATTATGAACTGCTTTTTTAAAAGAAAAATTCCTTGACCAACGAAGATGAGGTGGGTGCTTAGGCCTACAGGCTGCTACGGCCTTCAACAACCTGATTGAACAGAGGAGTTATGCAACAGGTTGGTCAGAGACCGAGCTGTGGGGGTCCAAAGACCCCCTAAAGGCATCGTAAGGTATACGTAAATTAAGGGAAGGTCCTAGACCCAGCTGTGCGGGGTAGACCTTCCAAACCATCGTAAGGCATGCGTAAGGTAAGGTAAGGACCCCAGACCCAGCTGTGCGGGGTAGAAGACCTCCCAAACCATCGTAATGCATGCGTAAGGTAAGGTAAGGACCCCAGACCCAGCTGTGCGGGGTTGAAGACCACCGCAACCATCGGAAAGTGTTCCTAAAGAAGGATAAAGGCTCAGTCTTAGCTATCGGGGCAGACGACCTCCAAATCCATCATAAAGTACACGTAATCCGTGGAGGTAAAAGACCTCGGGGAAAAAAAAAACCATCGTAAGATATACACAAGATAATCCCTGGTTGTATCCCCTTACTCCAGCCGACAACAGGTTGCTGAAGCTTCGACCTTCTCTGGTCCCGGGACTGTGATCGTGTCCTCGAACCTGTGTGACAGGTACTACGTCTATGTATTTCTGTATCGCTCTTCAGGTAGCCTCCTGCGTCCGAACCGTACCTCCAAAGGGATTGTTTCGACTTCCAGCGTGAAGCTGGTAAGCCAAGAGTATGGGCCAGTAACGTCCCCTATTCATTATACCCTTCTGGTGTCTGGGAGACGCATGAGTAGACCCACCTGTGGCTAAGGGCCTCAGTGAGGTTGGGCGGGGGAGGGAGGCGCGTTGCTCAGTAAGTCTGGAGCCATTACCTGCTTCCCGTGGTTCGGGGGAGGAGGCGGGGCGGGTGGCAGGGAGGTGTCACGTTTGCAAAAGTTCCTCCCGAGATTTCCAAGGCTCGCAATATCCTTAAAGAATGTGTCGAGAGAAAACTGTAATATTTATTATATTATACTTACAAGAAACGTATATATGCATATATATATATATATATATATATATATATATATATATATATATATATATATATATATATATATATATATTCGGTGTTTATTTCTTTCTTTCATTATTTCTATAGATTGATACATATATACATTTGCTTCCTTATTATCATCATCATCACCATCTTCTTGGCGAGAGGGAAGGGAGGGTGTGGGAGAGTAGAGTGAGAGGGAAGGGAGAGTGTGGGAGAGGTGAGAGGACCGGCGGATGTCACACAGCTGCGAGCGACTACATCCTCATCCTGAGCTGAGCGTGGTATACAGTCTGGGTTTACCATGGTATACAGTCTGAGTTCACCACAGTATACAGTCTGGGTTTACCATGGTATACAGTCTGAGTTCACCACAGTATACAGTCTGGGTTTATCGTAGTGTACAGTCTAGGTTTATCAGGATATATAGGTGTGTTCACCAGGGTATATAGCCTTGGTTTACCAAGCTGTATACAGCCAGGAATACACTCTAGCATACAGCCTAGGTTTACCCGGATTTATAGTATATAATTTGGGTTTACCGAGGTATACCGCCTCGATGTACTATAACGTGCTGAGTTGGTTTACCAAGGTATACACTGTGTTCTCTTGTAACATCACAGCGTCATGCACTAGTCATGACGAGGTAGCACATGCAGGTATGGAGCCCATGCTGGCAGTTGAGGTACCATTTGCTGACTTCCCAGGAGTGTAAAACTACCTTAGTTACCCCTTCCCCCTCCCCAACGTTTTTGATTACAAAAACACACGATTTTGGTTGTGTTTTTTTCTGTATTCTCACGTCCAGCAAATTGCCCCAGACGGCCGGACGGGCCTCGCAATACACCTGGCGTGCGTACCTGACGTAGACCTTGGAGGTCTTCTGCCTCCTACAGCATGAGCTGAGTGCTGGTTAACAAGCTTGAGTAGAACTTTGACGACGATTGGACGATTCGTCTCGCTGTTTTATTGTTTTTTGTTTTTTTTTCACGCTGATTAGACAACCAGTCTCGCATTTTCTTTTCCCTGCTGATTGGACAACCAGTGTCGCATTTTCTTTTCCCCGCTCATTGGACAACCAGTCTCGCATTTTCTTTTCCCCGCTCATTGGACAACCAGTCTCGCATTTTCTTTTCCCCGCTCATTGGATAACCAGTCTCGCATTTTTTTCCAAGCTGATTGGAAACCCAGTGCCGTATTTTGACGCTGAGAGAACAAATTCAAAAGCTCTTTTAAAGACTTGGAGAACATGGCGCCAGTTACGCTGACTGGATAAAGGGCTGCGTCACCAACGCATGACAAGACCCAGGGCTACACACGTTCCTGTGTATATCTATCGTCAAGCAGAGGAGACGCTGCCTGACGTCCCTCACGTAATATGCAACGAGAGCAGGGACAGCCACGCATCGCACGCACTTCCCTAATGCAGAGACAGCCAGCACAAACACTTCCAGATTATGATAAGAAATTGGACTGCGTAAATCCCGGTATGCAAGCGTCACTCGATTGCTGTAAGCTAGAAATAGATACACTGACACGAACGTACCCTCTTACTAGAGTGAATCGCCTTGTTAGTAGACGTTGTTAGCATAACGCAGTGTGAGGCTACAATGAATTCTCTTACACAGACGCTCCTAGACTGAAGTAGGAAACTAGAACAGATCCTCTGAGAAAGATGCCTGTAAGGCTGAAGTGAGAGACTAGGGTAAAATCTGATGCCTTAAAGGGTTCGTAGTGTGAAGTCAGAACTTAGAATAAATTGTCTAAGACACAGACGCGTTTAGACAGGTATGAGAAGCTTGACTTAATCGCCTGAGACAGACAGAAGTGTCCAGACAGACAGACGTTGTCCAGAGAGACAGACGAGTCCAAACAGACAGACTAGTCTCAACAGACAGACGTGTCCAGACAGACGGACGTGTCCAGGGAAAAATACCATGGGGCACGTGAGTTAATAATACTGGTAGCTGGTCGAGTGGTCGCTGCTGGTCGAGCGTGTTTGGTTCGTGACCCCCCTAAGACCGTGAGGCATTCGTCATGTTGACGTCGCCGCTGCTCCTAGGCGATCTGGGTCACACCGGAGTGACTAATGCTTAGGATCTTTGTTGTTTCTGTGTCAACCAGAATGTTAGTTTTGAGTTCAATCCTCCATTTAGAGGAATCGTAGCGAAGTTTTTAAGGTTTGATTTTCATTGATGGAAGTGGGTTGCGCGTGTCCGGGAATTATCAACGGAAGGTTTTAATGGTACGCGGTAAATAAAGCCAGGGTTGTTCAGAAGGCATTATTGTACCGCAGGACTTGTGTGTGTTATTGCGTCGCGGGCAGAGTCGTCCATCATCACTACGGCCGCCACCACCACCACCAATGCCACGTCGGCGACGACCCTTCCCTCCCTCCTACTCCATCCGTCTACTACCCCCACTAACCCCTTCCACGAAACACGCCCCTACGGACCCCAAAGGCGTCTTTTGAATCCCTTTTATGTGACGATTTATATTCGAATCTATTCCAAGCAGTTCGAGCGTTGGGGGGGCACCAGGAGAAGCGGTGTGGATACGTGGCAGACGACCACCACCTCCTCCTCCTCCTCCATGGGTGTGGCTGGGCCTGAACACACACACATAAAAACGAGAATATATTCATATGTTTAAGAGCAGAAGAGACTATCCAGAGGGGAGGTGGAGGACGAGAAGGAGATGGGTAAAAGTGTCTCTTAAGGAAAGCTGGGTGAGGATGGTTCCAGGGAAAGTAGGTAATGGTTAATAGGGTTTTTAGAAGAAGGTGAGAATTGAGGAAGAAGAGGATGTTGCGAAACGTAGGCAATAAGCGTAGATGGTACTGGGGAGAGGAGGGGAGTGTACGATTGGAGAGTGAGGAATGGGGTGTGAATTTCAGAATAGAGCGAAGGAGCAGGAGATTTAGTGAGAAGCGGAAGGTGGTCTAAGAGACCTGGGGAAGGTTAGTGAGGGGGAAGTATAGGATATGAGGTGATTACTGGGGGAGGAGGTTAGGTAGAGGCTTGAGGGGGAGTATTCATGGGGTGTCTCCCTTGGGAGAGTAATGGAAGAGAATGGTCTTCCTAGGGAGAGTATCTGAAGGGAAGGGTGTTCCTAGGGAGAGTAATGGAAGAGAATGGTCTTCCTAGGGAGAGTATCTGAAGGAAAGGGTGTTCCTAGGGAGAGTAATTGAAGTGAATGGTCTTCCTAGGGAGAGTAATTGAAGGGAATGGTCTTCCTAGGGAGAGTGATGGAAGTAAAGGGGTATTTCTAGGGAAAGTAACGGAAGGAAAAGAGACTAATGGAAAAGGAGGTGTTCTTGAGAAGAGTAACGGAAGGGATGTGGTCTTGGAGAGGTTATTGGAAGGGGAAGGTATTCCTGGGAAGAGTAACGGAATGGGACGTGTTCCTCGGGAGATGAATGAAATGGGAAATGTTCCTTGGGAAAGAAATGGAAAGGGAAGTGTTTCTAGGAACTCTAATGGTGACGGAAGTGTTCCTGGAGTGGGTGTTGGGTTGGGAAGTGTTCCTAGGGCGAGTGATATTGAAGGGGAAATGTTCCTGGGGCGAGTAATGGGATGGGAAGTGTTCCTGGGGCGACTAATGGGATGGGAAGTGTTCCTTGGGCGAGTAATGGGATTGGAAGTGTTCCTGGGGCGAGTAATGGGATGGGAAGTGTTCCTGGGGCGAGTAATGGGATGGGAAGTGTTCCTGGGGCGAGTAATGGGATGGGAAGTGTTCCTGGGGCGAGTAATGGGATGGGAAGTGTTCCTGGGGAGAGAAATATGGAGGGAGAAGTGTTCATGGGGAGACGTTCCTGTTGACCATCATTTTGTTGACGCCTTTGCCTGTTACACGAGCCCTATTATATGTCGTTTTGGGTCAGGTCGTCCCCTCTTTTTTAATGTTTGTATCGCAGCCGCCGCGTATATTTGGTCGTTTTGTGTAGGTGTCGTCGTGTCACAGGCCATTCCACGACCACCACCCATTACTACACGACGCAAATCTCACGTCACTTTTCATCTATGTATTTTGAACACAAAAGCAAAGATAAAACTCCATATTTTGATTAACCCTTTTTTTTTTTTTGGTTGTTTGTGCCATGAACGCAACTGAGTTTCGGATTACGGGGTCCACATCTACATACCAGACACAAGCAGATGCATTATTCATGCCGCCAGACATCGGGTTTCAATAGAAACCTATGATCGGGACGCGAACTCCTCCACTACTATTGTCGGTGGAGGCAGGAGGAGGCGGAGGCAGCATGAGGAGGAGGAGGAGGAGGAGGAGGAGGGAGAGGCACCGTGGGTTCGGAGGGCATGCCTCATTTTTGGGGGGACTTTGGTAACAGTAAGATGATTGGGAGGGATTGACTCCCTAGCTCGGTGTCGAAGGTAAGGTTCCTCTGCCATCTGCGATGGGTTTGTTGCTGTTCAGGGCTTGATGCCCCAGGGGCGTCGCGCCGTTCGGTTGTCCCGCCACTCGGGTTTGAGCGCTCGGTGCTTCGTCACTCGTATTTATTGAGTGCACGGCTGCCCGGCCACTCAAGTTGAGTGAGCGAGTGGCGGCGGACTCCCGACGACACACCACCCCTCCCTTACAAAAGGTCAGTATGTTGAGTTTCCCAAGTCCGTTGCACACATCCCAACAGCCTAGTGGATTCAGACGGTTTGAAAGTGAAAGCTGGGAGATACTTTGACCTCAATGTTTGAACAGATTCCATAAACCTTTGTGAGAATTAATAACACTCACCAGATCCATGTATCACCCTACCTTCTTCGTTTTCATTATCAGTATTTTTTTTTTTATTTTTTTCCTCTTATGGTCAGTTATTATATTCTCTCCAGCTTCGTTAGATGCTAACTACTTTTTTTTTTATCCCCTCACTCGCTCCTTTCTACAACCCGTTCTACTTCAACTTCGTCTGTCTCTCTCTCTCTCTCTCTCTCTCTCTCTCTCTCTCTCTCTCTCTCTCTCTCTCTCTCTCTCTCTCTCACACGCTGGGGGGGAGGGGACAAAGGTAACCGATTCCTCGTCTGTTTTTCCTCAAAGATCCCCCGTTGTTTGACCCTCGCAACACCGTCAATAATATACTTGACATTAACGGTAACCCTTGATCTTTCCTCGGAACCTCGTGTATGATGAAGAAGAAGAAAACTTAAGGTGACTTTGAAAAAGATGAGAAACAGGATATTTCTCATTCAGTCCCTCGAATGTAATCCTTGGGGGGGGGGAGGGGGGGGGGAGCAAAAGGAAAACGGAATAGGATTTTCGTTCAGTTCTCAAATGTATTTCCCGTCGAGGCAGCTACACTCAAGGGGGTTGACTTCTCCCTTTGTGGAGTGTTGATGACACTCTTGGGTCGGGAGTGGGTGCCTCCCTCCGCCCTTCCATCTCGACTAACAACAGTCCAAGGCAATATGGTTTATCACATTGCCGCCCCCCTCGCTCCAGCTCACCTCTTCGAACACCCACCGTTTTTCTTCTCGTAGTTGGGATCATATTGCTTTCTTTCATTTTCCTCTTTAGCGAATGCATCACTTTTTTGGGCGCGTCTTTACTCCCACAAGGTGATAGTTTGTCTGCCTCTCCTCCCACCTCCACCTCCTCCATCTCCTCCTTCTCTCTGTGACTAGATTGAGTAGAACCCGACACGCCACTTTGTCTTAACAGATACCGTGTGACCCTTGGCAACTCAGAGCCTTAGACCAATGCAAGCCCGCTCGTTTCCTTATATATCTAGGGTGAAGAAC
>NC_092260.1:22739698-22744698 GCF_036320965.1 Panulirus ornatus | reverse complement strand
GGAAGTGCCTCCGCCACTCAGGATAAAGCCAGCCATTCAGAACGGTGGCGTTTATTGCCACAGTCAGGAATCGGACCCTCAGACCACGAGTGGCGGTAGCAATCCCTCCAGCACGACCTTATATCATGGCCTGGCCTCCGACCTGACCCTCAAGGGTCGAGCCAAGGGCCAGACCATCATACCCAAAGGTCATACCATCGTGATCAAGTCGTCCACACCTTATAAGGCTTCAGTTCACCATAGTACTCATCATGGAACGCTCCCTGGTGACCTGTCACCCGCCCGCAGTTTTACCCTCATAGCCTGTAATGCTCCATTATGGCCTTCAGTGCCCTCATAGTACCAGTGGCAGCGCATCATACCTTGCAGTGATCTCTCTCCCTCGCCGTCGTCACTCAACGTTCCTCAGTAATGTTTCTTAATGACCCACGATAGACCACTAATGCCCCCTCGGTGCGCCTCTCGATGCCTAGCGAATGCCGGACGGTGCTGTGCCTTCCTCCTCCTCCTTCTCCTCCTCCTGCCGATGCCGGGCATTTCCAGTGACCACCACAGATACTGAACCACGAAGGCGCGAACACAACAGTACAACACTAGAGGATATTACGACCCTCAGGTGAAACAAGATAACGTAAAAGGACAGTCTCTCTCTCTCTCTCTCTCTCTCTCTCTCTCTCTCTCTCTCTCTCTCTCTCTCTCTCTCTCTCTCTCTCTCCCCATGCCACTTCTGACGGCCAGCAGTATCCTCCCAAACTGCCGCTCACGGGACATCAAACCGCCATTCTGGTGACAGTTTACAATGCCCTGATATGCAAATCCTCTCAGTTCACCCCCACTGGCGTTGAGAAACGTTTGGCCAGCACGATGATAGCGTGTTTCCCAACCTGGGATTGCCTCGTGAGCAACCACTCTCTCTCTCTCTCTCTCTCTCTCTCTCTCTCTCTCTCTCTCTCTCTCTCTCTCTCTCTCTCTCTCTCTCTCTCTCTCTCTCTTTCAGTCTTATATTTCTACCTCCCAAGAACTGAAAGTGTTTGTATTGACCCTTGTCAGGGGTGGATATGGCGAGTATGTGGTCGACTCGAAGTCCTTCAGGTATGGTTTAGAATCCCATCTTTGACACTCAGAAGTCACCTCCTCCGTCATGGCCCAGCGTGTCTCCTCGGCTTGACTCTCTCTCTCTCTCTCTCTCTCTCTCTCTCTCTCTCTCTCTCTCTCTCTCTCTCTCTCTCTCTCTCTCTCTCTCTCGTCTCGTCTCGTCAGGGTAAGGTGTGGGGATTATGCAACTCCTGACGTATATTTAGAACCTATTTAGAACCCGTTGTCTAAGAGTTAGCTAAGAGTCCCCTTACACGTCCAGGATTGTGTAGACAAAGCGTTTCTGTAGGAGTATGGGATTAAGTGCCTACAGCTGGGGGAAAGGCAGAGGTCCTTTTTTTTTTTTTTACAGCAGAGTCAAGAAAGTTATATAAAGCACATAAAGTGTTCTTCCTGTTAGCATCCAGCAGCTTTCACTTAACAGATTATATTCGAGTCCAGCGTAAATTCCCTTCGCGTATGTAACGACTGTGTTAGTGTGGAAGGGAACAAGAGCTCCTCAGGGAGGCACACACACAAAGGAGTTTAAAACGTTAGTCAAAAAGTTTCCCTCAGGGGTTTGGATGGAGATAACTCTTCATTATTTTTTTTTCTGTTTTCTTTCACCATCATCACAGATTAGACTCTTCTGAATGCCGACATACCAGGTTGTTCCTGTTGCGGTGTTAGCAGTTAAAGCCTTCGCTAACCTGACGACTATTTGGGACTGAATCGATCAATCAGCAGAAATTACCTATGCCCAAAACAATTTTTCGAACCGTCCTAATCCGTTGATCGACGTACGCATTTCCTAGCCTCTTCTCATCATCGTAGGATGAACTGCTAAATCCTTTCCAAGGTAGAATATCAAACGTAAAATACGACTTATTCAAACTCCAGTGAAGACATTAATATCCACCCATTAATATAGAGTACCGTATATAGCATGTCCTTTGTTTATATATCCAAGTATTCCGAATTCACATTCCACCACGTATTATCACCAAGGGGCGTTGGATACCACTGTTATCAGATCATCATTCACTCACCGATGCTCACAGAACCTCTTCTGACTGCAGGCCTCCTGTGGAGTCCTCTTGTGTCACATATAATACAGATCTACGGCAACGAAAAGTCGACCCCGGAGATCAGGGATTTACTGTCTACAACGCCCCGCGAATATAATGCGTGTGACACCAGTCGTTGCGGGGGATTAATACTTGGCTTAAAAGCCTCACTTAATATACCGTGCCACCCCCAGGGCTTAATGGGTTAATGGCCAAGTGTCGGCCGGAATTTGGCTAGCGAGAGGCGAGGAAGATGAGGAGGGATGTGACGTTGATTTTGAGGGGATTTGACGATGAGTTTCACGCTGGGGGTTGTTAGAAAATTTTTGACGAATGGATTTTTTTTCTACTGCTTCTTGAGCACGACGGTGCGACCTTACATATATGTTGAAATGGTTCGGACACATGGAGAGAATGAGTGAGGAACGATGCGGTATACTGGGGTAGACGTGGTGTAAGTGGACTGAACCAGGGCATGTGAACCGTCTGCGGTAAAGCATGGATGTGAGCGGATGCTGCCGTTCTTCATCTCTTCCCGGGCGATACCTTGCTAACGCGGGAAACTGTGATCAAGTGTGGAAGAACGAAAGAAAATATTATATATATATATATATATATATATATATATATATATATATATATATATATATATATATATATATATATATATATATGTGTGTGTGTGTGTGTGTGTGTGTGTGTGTGTGTGTGTGTGTGTGTGTGTGTGTGTACAAACGCGCTCTGATAAACAATAACAAAGACTGGGTCTTCGTAATGGCCGACACCGGATGTGACAGCACCACATAAACCCACCCCACAACATTAAACAAGGCCCCCCCGCGCTCTGATAAGCAAGGGTTGGTTATCTGAGGAATTAGAGGCACTTATCGCATTTTCTTCTCAGTCATCGGATGGGATTTAAAATGATCCGATTCCACGTCGTAACGAAGACAGGGTTCCCCGGTTTAAGCGCTGCTTGAGGTATCGAACGACGTATGGGGTATCACTGCGTTGTAGTAACTGAAGGGTAATTGTAGTAACTAAAGAGTAATTGTAGTAACTGAAGAGTAATTGTAGTAACTGAAGGGTAATTGTAGTAACTAAAGAGTAATCGTAGTAACTGAAGGGTAATTGTAGTAACTGAAGGGTCATTGTAGTAACTAAAGAGTAATTGTAGTAACTGAAGGGTAATTGTAGTAACTAAAGAGTAATTGTAGTAACTGAAGGGTAATTGTAGTAACTGAAGGGTAATTGTAACCAAAAGGTAATTGTAGTAACCAAAGGGTAATTGTAGTAACTAAGGGGTAATTATAGTAACTAAAGGGTAATTGTAGTAACTAAAGATTAATTGTAGTAACTAAAGGGTAATTGTAGTAACTAAAGATTAATTGTAGTAACTAAAGGGTAATTGTAGTAACTAAAGGGTAATTGTAGTAACTAAAGGGTAATTGTAGTAACTAAAGGGTAATTGTAGTAACCAAAGGGTAATTGTAGTAACTAAGGGGTAATTATAGTAACTAAAGGGTAATTGTAGTAACTAAAGATTAATTGTAGTAACTAAAGGGTAATTGTAGTAACTAAAGATTAATTGTAGTAACTAAAGGGTAATTGTAGTAACTAAAGGTTGTTAATTGAGGCGTATTTCAAGGATTTTCTTGCCCGGTCGGATGACTTGGTTGGTTACGGTAAACGGTGGACAGAGATGGTCAAAAACCATCAGCGTAGTCTTGTGTATCGTTAGGTTAGGAAACGGAGCAAAAAGACTGGTCCGTTGCCACTCCATAATCCCCCCGCCACTTAAAGCACCAGTCTTCCTGTCGTGTGTACCGTGAAGAGGCAGATAATCCGGGCGAGTAACCGACGGGGAAGTATTGACACCTGACGGTAACGGGAAGTATTGACACCTGACGTGGCAGGCAGTATTGACAGCGTGAGTCGTGAGGAAGGAGGGAGTGAGGGTGTGTGTGTGTGTGTGTGTGTGTGTGTGTGTGTGTGTGTGTGTGGAGGCGGTGAGGGATGGTGTGGGCGGGCGGTGGTGAGGAACCAGCCAGCGAGTCTCCTTTCGACAGATCGATAACTTCACAGGAAATTCTACCCCAATTTCCCCATGTAGTCAGTCAGTCAGTCTCCCTCCTTCCCTCCCATCATGCTCCCTTGCACGAGTGTCTGTCTGTCCGAGGGGTTCGCCACAATGTTGACCTATGGTTAATTTAAGATGGAATGGAAGGTTTCGACCCTAACTTTAAATGTGGCCCTTAAGCCCTTAGGCCTGTGATTAACAGGGACCTAAAAGCGACCCTGACACCCCTTAATCCTGGAATTTACATAGCCCTTAGAACCCTTTAATTCCTCTAGCATAGAATATAAACATACGAGTCCGTTGTGTCGCTCTCATTTGGTTCTGAATACTAGAAAAAAAATTGTCCAATTTTGGAATGTGGAGTTCAGTCAATTCTGGAAACCGTAAGTTGAAAGCTGAAATTTGTCAGAATATCGAAAAAAAGGAAAAATATCGCCACATATGAAAACTTATGAAAGCTGAATATTTTTAAGCTTTGGAAAGTCCCAAAGTTGTATATCTAAGCTTGTAGCAAAGCCCTTAATCTCTTGACAACACCCAGTGGATCAGTTAAGGTTTGGCAAAGTTCCTGAACCTGTGGCAGAGTCCCTGACCCTGAGGCGAAGTCCCTAAACTTGTAGCAGGCGTCCCTACAAACTTTGTGGCACAGCCCTTAACCCTGAGGTAGGGGGTATCCCTATAAACCTGTGGCAGCTCAAAGCTCCCCAACTCGTTAAGTGGGTCCCTGAACAAGTCACAGCCGGAATAGGATTACATCATTGATGCCCCCAGACTTAATC
>NC_092260.1:22702198-22734698 GCF_036320965.1 Panulirus ornatus | reverse complement strand
GTTCATTGAAGGGAGGTGCACGGTACGCGACGAGAGGACTCGAGGTAACTTGGCGACTTTCGTCAGGAGCGGGTAGTGGTGTAGGTCCACGATGGCGAAGGTACCATCCACCCCGGGGAGATGCTTCGAGCATACGAGGTGTGTGTGTGTGTGTGTGTGTGTGTGTGTGTGTGTGTGTGTGTGTGTGTGTGTGTGTGCACCACACAAAAAAAAGAGAGATGGAATATACATACGTCTGGGTAAAGTTCGGGCGAAATGCGGAGTCTGGCGTAGACTCCGTCGGAAGGCACAACAAATCAAGAGTCTCTCTCTCTCTCTCTCTCTCTCTCTCTCTCTCTCTCTCTCTCTCTCTCTCTCTCTCTCTCTCTCTCTCTGAAACACTTACCCTGTACCAGGCTCTTGTTCGGCTCCCGTGAAGCACTCACTCCTCTCACTAGGCACTCAGTACTCTCACTCAGCTGTTGTCGTCCCTTACCCAGCGAACACAAAACACACACACACACACACACACACACACACACACACACACACACACACACATATACTTTTCCCCTAAATTATCCAACTCCCCTCCTGACCCCTCCCTCGCCCCGCCCCGTGCGTGCGCGCACGCTCGCTCTCCCGCCACACCTTCGGCGGCGGCAGTGTTCGACATCCTGGTGGGGGCGACCTTGGCTGTGGTGGTCAGTGGTGGCCACGGTGGAGTGTGTGTGTGTGTGTGTGTGTGACTCCCGTGGCTGACTCATTCCCTGGTGCTTCCTTGTATGTAGGAGTAGGGTGGGGGAGGAGGGGGGGAAGGGTAGGTAAAGTTGGCAGAGGGAGAGAGATGTAGTGCGTGTGGGGGTGGGGGTGTGTGGGAAGCGTTACGTAGCTGATGGGGGAGCAGGGTGAAGATTCGTGTACGGAGCTCAAACTCTCGCTATCCCATCACCGTCCGTCCCCAGATTCTCGCTATCCCATCACCGTCCGTCTCCAGATTCTCGCTATCCCATCACCGTCCGTCCACAGACTCTCGCCATCCCATCACCGTATCTTTCACATCACTTCTACCACACATTACATTCTTCTTATCTTTTCTTTTTTTGTCTATTTCATTCTATCTTAAGTGTTCATGTTCTCTTCACAAACTGCTCTTCCACAACTCGACACTTGAAAGAAGAAAGGATAATCCTCACACGTCTGTGTCCCGTAGCTGGACTGTTCCCCTCCACGCCATGTAAAAAGAATTTTTTCAGAGACCTCTTTGACGTCATCCTCGTCGAGGCTTTCCCAAGGACCTTGAACTGCTGCAGTCATGTGTCTCCTTGACCGTCCGGCCTCATCAGTTACCCCGTCGCACTGCTAACGACCCCTCAGGTCGTGCATCACAACGCAGTACATGTTGCCCGATGCCCGACTCGTCGTCCTTGGGACGAACATAATTAGTGATGCACACCTTCCAGTTTGGGTTTTTATATCCTTCGTTTCTTTTCTTATTTTTTTTTCCCCCAGCTGAGTTTGCTCCGTCCGTCCAAACGGGTCTGGTACTGTCGCTCCGTCCGTCCAGACAGGTCTAGTACTGTCGCTCCGTCCGTCCAGACAGGTCTAGTACTGTCGCTCCGTCCGTCCAAACGGGTCTGGTACTGTCGCTCCGTCCGTCCAGACAGGTCTAGTACTGTCGCTCCGTCCGTCCAGACAGGTCTAGTACTGTCGCTCCGTCCGTCCAAACGGGTCTGGTACTATCGCTCCGTCCGTCCAAACGGGTCTGGTACTGTCGCTCCGTCCGTCCAGACAGGTCTAGTACTGTCGCTCCGTTCGTCCAGACAGGTCTAGTACTGTCGCTCCGTTCGTCCAGACAGGTCTAGTACTGTCGCTCCGTTCGTCCAGGCACATCCAGTACTGTCGCTCCGTCCGTCCAAGCAGGTCTCGTACTGTCACAGTACTAACCCTCGCCAAACTCCTCCGCCTCCAGCCATCCTTCCCACGGGATGGTAACTGTGCCACCAGCCAGCCAGCCCCTCCCCCAGGTAATCAAAACATCGATTTCCCTTTTTCTTCCTCGTGGCCCTGCGTGCCCATCATAATATCTCTCCCTTAAATTACTTGATGAATATACTTATAAAATAGTTTGTCTCTGAATTCGAAGATACTTTTGACACTGGCGTGTGTGTGTGTGTGTGTGTGTGTGTGTGTGTGTGTGTGTGTGTGTGTGTGTGTGTGTGTGTTCCCTCCTTCGCATCCCCTCTGACATGGATCTCATGTAACAATTTAGGGACTTTTTCGAGTCCTCAGGTTCGACCCTCGCTCGTGTGGGTTCGGGTTGGCTCCTCGTGTTTGCCTTGTGGTCGGTAAGAAATGTATGCCATCATATTTTTTTTTTCTATTGCCACCACTGTGCGAAAACACCCTTGATAATTCTCACAGCTTTTTTTCTTCATGATTTAAACTCATTTCACACATCGGTAGCCACGCACACGAGACGTAGTCAGGTTAAATTACACAATGTGCACAGTTGGTTGGCTGAGCGAGCGGCGTGTGCAGTACCTGAGCTACGACGGTACGGCCTTGGAGGACAACGGTACGATTCTTGAGCGTGACGGTACGACCCTTGAACACGACGGTGCGACCTTGGAGAACGAATGATGGTTCGACCCTTGAGCACGACGGTACGACCTTGGAGAACGACGGTACGATCTTTGAGCACGATGATGCGACCCTTGAGTACGACGGTACGACCCTTGAGTACGACGGTACGACCCTTGAGCACGCCGGTACGACCCTTGAGCACGACGGTACGACCCTTGGGTATGGGGATTCCTAGGCTTTGACCTGACCTTCAGGTTACACTCAAGCAACGGCAACATCGGAAACACTCACACCGCAAGTAACGCCTGCAGCCAGCAGTAACAGTAACAGTATCAACAGGACTAACGGTCATAACAGCAGCAACAATAGCTGTTACAGCAACAGTAACAAAAACGGAATCAGCAACAGTGACACCAACAGTGTCACAGAAGATGTAACGCCCGTGTCACCTGTCGAAAGTAACGCCGCCTCACCACCCAACAGTAACGCTGTGTCACCACCCAACAGTAACAACATCAGCAACGGTTGCGACAACAGACACGCAGCGCAGCAGACGGGCACCGCCCTGTTGGCAATAGTGAAACCAAACGGGGAAATATATTTCCCCACACGATGGTACTACTCATCCTGAACTGAGAACGGTCCACCTGCACCTGAGGACGGTCCACCTGCACCTGAGACGGTCCACCTGCACCTGAGGACGGTCCACCTGCACCTGAGGACGGTCCACCTGCACCTGAGGACGGTCCACCTGCACCTGAGGACGGTCCACCTGCACCTGAGGACGGTCCACCTGCACCTGAGGACGGTCCACCTGCACCTAAGGACGGTCCACCTGCACCTGAGGACGGTCCACCTGCACCTGAGGACGGTCCACCTGCACCTGAGGACGGTCCACCTGCACCTGAGGACGGTCCACCTGCACCTGAGGACGGTCCACCTGCACCTAAGGACGGTCCACCTGCACCTGAGGACGGTCCACCTGCACCTGAGGACGGTCCACCTGCACCTGAGGACGGTCCACCTGCACCTGAGGACGGTCCACCTGCACCTGAGGACGGTCCACCTGCACCTGAGGACGGTCCACCTGCACCTAAGGACGGTCCACCTGCACCTGAGGACGGTCCACCTGCACCTGAGGACGGTCCACCTGCACCTGAGGACGGTCCACCTGCACCTGAGGACGGTCCACCTGCACCTGAGGACGGTCCACCTGCACCTAAGGACGGTCCACCTGCACCTGAGGACGGTCCACCTGCACCTGAGGACGGTCCACCTGCACCTGAGGACGGTCCACCTGCACCTCATTAACCTCCAACATTAATGAGTGACCAGGTAACAATTAATCCCAATAGGTGATGGGTAATTCCAACATGGACGCCACAGTATATTTCCAAGGGGAGTCTCAGCGGAATTATATTCCTGTATAGCGTCCTCGGTATATTTCCAGTATGGCGTTCGTAGTATAGTTCCAACAGGGCCCACATACTACAATCCCCAAAATGACATTCACAGTATAAACCCAATAGGGTATACAGATTATAATGCCAACATGGCCCGAAGAATGTAATCCCAACATGGCCTACAGAATAAAATCCCAACATGGCCTTACCGATATGATCCCAACATGGCCTTACCAATATGGTCCCAACATAGCCTTCACAACATGATCCCAACATGGCTGCCAGAGTTGAACGAAAGAAATTATCAAGAATTTCTACCCCGCATCTGATCGAGGTCACAGCTCCCCGCCCCCGGTAAATCACCCGAGACCTCTTGAAACTAGGATGAATTCCTGGGATGTGTTTTGAGCCTTTTTATCAGCCGTTATCTGCTGTTATCACGCGACGCGGAAGTCGCTGACTGGGATTAAGAAAAATCACCTCCTGACATATATATATATATATATATATATATATATATATATATATATATATATATATATATATATATATATATATATTATCCCTGGGGATAGGGGAGAAAGAATACTTCCCACGTATTCCCTGCGTGTCGTAGAAGGCGACTAAAAGGGGAGGGAGCGGAGGGGGCTGGAAATCCTCCCCTCTCGCTTTTTTTTTTTTTTTAATTTTCCAAAAGAAGGAACAGAGAATTGGCCCAGGTGAGGGTATTCCCTCAAAGGCCCAGTCCTCTGTTCTTAACGCTACCTCGCTAATGCGGGAAATGGCGAATAGTTTGAAAGAAAGAAAAGATATATGATGCAACATTGGATGACCTATATTCATCCAACACTTTCAAGATGAGGATAGAATTCATCTGAAAAAAAGAGAGACAGAAAATATAATCTTTATGCTGACAACTGCCGGCCTGTGTGACGGAGAGGAAGCCCGGCTGGCCATGCGCGTCACCTGTGTTACACTGTGTGACGGTATGTATGTCCAGTAACGCTCGTGACATGGCCTTGGTGCCCGGAAGAGACAAAGGGACGTACCAGACTAGAAAACAGACATACACATGCATGAAGAACGGATGTACTAGGGGAAACAGACAAACACACACGAGGAACAGACAAAGAGACGTAACGCGTCGGCACAAGGGGACATAGATGGGAAGCAGACAAACCCATGTCGACAAACCCATGCCAGAGGAATGGACGAGCTCGCCCAAGAGGAACAGACAAACACATGCGATCAGAAGCACACAAACATACATAAGGCAAACAGACGAAGAGACTTACACGGGGAACAGACACAAACACACAGAGGCACGAGAGGAAATAGATAAACACCTGCAAAAGGGGAAACAGAAAGACCCACAACGGAAAAAAAAAAAAACACAAAAACTTTAGTCTCCCATCTCAAAGTAAAGGTTTTTCGAGTTCCAGTTTTCTTTTTTTTTTCGATCACTCGTGGAAAATGAGATTGAGAGCGGAAGCCTTCCCTCTCGTTAGGGAAAGTTGGTCTTGAAGGTTTTATCACACTGGAAGGACGTGGGCGCGCCAGGTGCTGTGGTGGCAGCAGAGTGCTGTAGACGAGACACACAGCCGATGCAGTGGGAGGAACACGGAGAAATAAAGCTTTAGATTAATGACATAATACTAAAAGGTATTTCATATATATATATATATATATATATATATAGCAGATTCATGAGGACAGGAATGATTGCCAAGGAGCCCACACTTCCCTGCAGCTGGAAGTAGCGCAGCCTTTTGGCTAATGGAGCCTTTACGAAAAAAGGTCTTTGGTAACACCATGTCTCATAGAAATTGTTCCTGAGGTAATGATGAGAGAGAGAGAGAGAGAGAGAGAGAGAGAGAGAGAGAGAGAGAGAGAGAGAGAGAGAGAGAGAGAGAGAGATGACGATATGATAGATCTCTTTGGATAGTATAACAGAGACGTCAGTGCACAGAAGTCTTTAATCATCAGTAACAGTGTACCAAACCTCTTCATCTTGCGTGGCTTGCCTGCACCACTGACCGTCTCACCAACCCGTGCCCGTTATGCCAACCCCCCAACACCAACAGTTCAGTGGACCAGTAAGCACAGAAAACGGGGCAGGACTGAGGCTTGGGGGTCAGAGAAGGTGAAAGAAACACTTTTCCCATAACCAGGACACGGACCATCAGGTCTCCTGTTTTCTGTCCTCCCCATCCACTCCCACATACCCTTAGATTTCAGTTTTATCTTGTTTTAAATCATTTAGCATATAATGCTTAATGTCAAACTAGTATTATCCACATCTAACCTTAAACCTAGATTTATCAAGCGTAAAACTTTTATTTGCCAATCCTCTCTGAACTACTTAGTTTTGATATCTGTATATCTTTTTTTTTTTTTCTACTCATCGTCTATTTGAACGCTCCCCACCCCCCTCCCCCACCCAGCGTTCCAAATCACTCTACCAATCAGAAAAAAATGCCAACTTGATATTATTAATCTGGCCATCGCAAGAATGATATCCGTTGGTTGGGGGTTAATGTTTTCAGTCAGTCTTCTTCGGAGACCTTCGATGGAATTTACATTCGGTGTAGAGTAAGGTGATGTACGTAGACTGACCGTCCAGCACGACGTAGGTTTGACTGTAGTGAAATGTATAGTCTTAGAACCCTGCGTTCCTAATCTGTGTAGACGGAGACCAGATGGAAACTGTTCCTAGTCTGTGAAGGTTGGAGACAATTTCGTGAAGCAGAAGTCTCCTACCCACCCACCAATGCAGATGGGGACAGGACAGTAAAGCAGAAAGTTTCCTACCCATCGACTACTACAGATGGAGACGGGACAGAAGGCTCCTCCCTCCCTAACATTTGAAGCCGAGAAGGAGGCTACACAGTAGCCAACCAACTCCCCCCCTTGCGGGAAATCCCTGCCTCTCGACCGGATCAAGTCCCTTATCATGAACAGAGACGTCAGTCAGTCTGTGTGTCTGTGGGATCCACTCTCACATGGGGGGTTGGTATTACCATTGTCTTAACGTTAAAAGCAACGAGTGTTCGATAACCGAGTTTTTTGAGTTGATCTCGTGTGTGGAGCAGGTGTGTTTCCCTCGCCCAAACGAGGATGGATGGTGGACACGACGGTACATGGCCATTGGAGAAGGACTTCTGTTTATATATTTTACTCGATCTGGTGAACAGGACGGTACGACCCTTGAGCAAGACGGTACGACCGTTGAACACGACGGTACGACCCTTGTACACGACGGTGCGACCATTGAACACAACGACACGACTCTTGAGCACGACGGTACGAACCTTGAGCACGACAGTGCTACCCCTGAGCACGACGGTACGACCCTTGAACACGACGGTACGACCCTTGAGCACGACGGTACGACCCGTAGATATGATGTTCCGGCTCACTAGATCAAAGGGCCAAGTCGTCATACTCCAGGGTCGTACTGTCGTACCCAAAGGGATAGATAAGAGTTCATTTAACCCCTTACGTGAATCTTAAAACATTTCCCCTAACTCGATGACAGAATTTGACGAAGGAACATCACATCTCATTACGCATCAGGTGTAAACCACTCCCAGAACTCTTTCGAATTAGGGTAACATTACGTCTCAGAGAGAGAGAGAGAGAGAGAGAGAGAGAGAGAGAGAGAGAGAGAGAGAGTTGTGGATAGGTCGTCCCTTCTCTTTTTTTTCCTTCCCTCCTCGTGAGGATAAATGTCACAAGTCGGGGGAGTCGGAGTAAGACCAGACCGCAGCCACAGCCAGCGTCCCGGACGCGGGCTCAGCCCTCTGCATGAATCACGGTGGAGGAGGTTGCCAGTTAGGTATTTACTGGACACAGACTGACACACACACACACACACACCTCTCCTCCCCTCCCTCCCTCGCTCTGCCTGCCTGCCTGCCTGCCGCTGTCCTCGACGTTTGTTGTCAAGCTTCAAGGGGTTGAGTCATCCATTCCGATCCCCTCCCCCTTATCCGTCACCCACCCTCCCTCCCACCCACACCCACCCATCCATCCTACTCCCTTACACCCCCTCCTCCTCCTCCTCCCTCCCTCCCTCCCTCAACACACCCTACTGTCACATCCCATGACTGACAGATATAATGACCCACACACCCATCCCCCCTTCCCCCATTACCTCACCTTGACCATGGGGGTACGGCGCGCACGATCGCACCGTCGTGCTCAGTGGTCGTACCGTCGTGCACTGTGGTCGTGCCGTCTTGCTCAGTGGTCGTACCGTCGTGCACTGTGGTCGTGCCGTCGTTCTAAGTGGTCGTTGTGCCGTTTCGCTGAATGGTCTGACCGTCGTGTTACAGAATATCAAAGGACCAGATTACCTTGATTTACGATCACACTTAACGAAAACCAGATTACCTTAACTTACAATTTACATTTAACGAAAACTCGATTATTTACCCTAAAGTCCACCATCAGCATTATTTACCCTCGTGTCACATACTTATTTACCTTAGGGTAAGGCACCATCATCATCATTTATTTACCTTCATGTAAGGTAAACCCGTGAAAGGTCAGGAGAAACACCATGAGTTAAATAGCGCACGATTACCTTCACACAACAGTTAGGCCAAACAATTTTCTAACCTTCTCCAAACTGGCTGTACTTTAAACGCATGAGCTAACAGTTTAAAAGTTTATTTCCTCCTCCGACACGACGTATGGCCTTATTATGATTATTAAGGTCAGTGAGTAATCTGATGATATAAGACTTCATGTACGTATATATATATATATATATATATATATATATATATATATATATATATATATATATATATATATATATATATATATATACCGTAAGGGCGGTACTGACGTGAGCTTGGCGATGAGGGAAATAATGGCACACACACACACACACACACACACACACACACACACAGAGAGAGAGAGAGAGAGAGAGAGAGAGAGAGAGAGAGAGAGAGAGAGAGAGAGAGAGAGAGAGTTTAAACTCGTTTCTAGGGAGATTCGAAAGGTGGGACGAATGGTTCGCGTTCAGAGGGATCAAGCGTGTAGACCACAGATTAAGTAAGTAACGTAGATGGAGAGTGTGAGGGAAACGTATGAACCTGGCGACGTATGGGGAGGGAGGAAAGGCTCGACCCGAACGACGGTATCGCTGGTGCGATGGAGCAGGTCCTCCCCGCGTCCGACCGCATCGCTCTGACCTCGGCTTCGGCTCAACACCACCCCATCCCCACAGTAGTATATTATAATCCCCCCCTGGTTGCATCTGGTGTCGTTGTTTTTCTAACGTTTGTTGATTGAGTTGTTAAGCATAACGTGAGAGTTTAATTGTTACCATCTGGCGATCAGTGGACAGGAAATTACCATGAAGGTAATTCGTGTGACTTGAAACGTGACTAGGATAACTGGGGGGTCACGAAGTGACCCGAGAAGAGGCAGGGATGACCTGGTGGGGAGAGGAGGCGGGGAAATTAGAAGAAGATGAAGAAAAAGGAGGAGGAGGAAGAGAGGAGGTTAAGAAGGGTCGCTGGAGAGGTCAGAGCAGGTCAAGTCAGGTCAGGTTGACCAACACGGAAGTCTTGAGGGATACGTGTGACGTATTCCCACCACAGGAGCCCCTCCCGTCTCTCCCTCCATGGAGGGTGGACGGACTGGTGGCTCTCGTGGTAATGTTTCTCAGAAACTCTAATCACGACCGCCAAACAGTTTTGAAAACATCTGTTGAAAACGGAAAGCAATGTTTTTTCCTTTTTCATGAATCTGTGTGTGTGTGTGTGTGTGTGTGTGTGTGTGTGTGTGTGTGTGTGTGTATGTGTGTGTGTGTGTGTGTCTGTCTGTCTGTCTGTACTATTTGGAAATGAAAGCTCTGGGGATGAAATTTCAGAAACAATGAAAAGGAAATGCTATGACTTTGCCCTTAAACACCATAAACGTTTCATACTCGTATAACAAACCTCTCAGGTCCTAAGTAGTGTAGAAACGTTCGAACCAACAAACGTTCATCCCTCTTAAATTCAAACCGTATCTCAGATTACAAAATAAAAAAGGCTGCCTCATGGCGGTGTTCTGGTAGCCTTTCTTACTCTTACTGGACTACCCTTGAGCACGAAGGTAAGAAAGGGCAGATTATAAAGGCTTGGCCGTCGAACCCAAGGGTCGTACCGTCGTGATCTAGGGGTCGTACCGTCGTGATCTAGGGGTCGTACCGTCGTGATCTAGGGGTCGTACCGTCGTGATCTAGGGGTCGTACCGTCGTGATCTAGGGGTCGTACCGTCGTGATCTAGGGGTCGTACCGTCGTGATCTACGGGTCGTACCGCTGTGCTGGAGAGATGCACGTTCTCCTGATACAGTCATGGGCCACCAGACACGAGATTGGACACCAGTATACGTCATGTCTTATCGTTCTGTACCAACATTTCTTACAGCCAGGCTAGTGTGCCTTAAGTAACCTAATTATTATATTCTTACATTAACGCAATTACTTTCTTTTCCACCTCCTCAAAATTACATTGATTTTTCTCCTTTTTTTCCTCTATTTCGCTCTATTTCTTCTGCCTTTTCTTGTATGCTTCATCTTTTATTTTCCCTCACAGAGGGTCCAGCAGGCTTCCTTGATGAGGATATCTGTTCGTCTTTGGTGAAGAAAAGATATCAGTTGTGTTATTTTATCAGTAATACTGATATCTTTAGATACTGAATATGCCTATATGCCTGGATTGATAAAGAGATGTTTATAGACAGGTATCGTATCAGATTCAGTGGTAGGGCAAGTTGCTTCTATTGAGATCGAGATCAAATTTCTTCGACAGTGAATGATTTTCCTCATCTTTTTCCTCCGTGTTGATCAAAAGGAACAGTCGTCCCTCTCCCAGTCCCTCCCTCGAAATCCCTCCCCCTCCCTCATTCCCTACCCTCTTCTCCCCCTGTCCTCTCTCCTTCTATCCTCCTATCCCCGACCCTCTAATCAAGTCCAGACTCTCTCTCTCTCTCTCTCTCTCTCTCTCTCTCTCTCTCTCTCTCTCTCTCTCTCTCTCTCTCTCTCAGTGAGGCAGACAGAACAAGCTTCCCAACACCCTCCACTTCGTATACGCAGCCTTCAGTCCTCACTACCAGCACTCCGGACAGTCACTGGTAGCCCACCAACCAGTCACTGGTAGGCCACCAACCAGTCACTGGTAGCCTACTAACCAGTCACTGGTAGGCCACCAACCAGTCACTGGTAGCCCAGCAACCAGTCACTGGTAGCCTCCCAACCAGCCACTTGTAGAACATGAACCAAACGACCAGTCTGTCGTCTGTTATGGCTGCTGTGGTTCCCACGGAAGCTCCCTATCACGGGGGTTTCGGCCAAGACAGGGCCGAGGGATCGGCCAAGACACGGCCGAGGGGACGGCCAAGACACGGCCGAGGGGGACGTAGAGGAGAAGCCAAAGGCCATATGGACCTGTGGTTGCTGGGGTGATGGCGGTTGTGGTGACGGTAGCGAGGGGTAGCAGGCCATGTGTGGTTGGTGGGAGGGTAGTGACACTGGGGGATAGGGGACGGGATGGCTGCTAGGCCAGGCAGGGATAGAGGCACCGACACTTTGGGAGTAAGGGATAGAGATAATAGGCTTAGGTGGAGAGGGCCAGAGGACACCAGTTGTGGGGTCGCAGGGGAATTCAGCTGGACAATCTGGCTTATCTTGTATTGCGTCGTCTTATCAGTACATCACCAGGTGACGGATCGATTACGCCTGCAGCGGCTTAATCTCGAAGTCACGCCCCTCCAGTCTCGTCCTGCCTCAGGGGTGATCAACAAACACGACTCGGCTGACGTGAAGTTAATGAACAAACTAACGGGAATTCATTTTGAAAGGAAAATCAGGAGTTGATATTTAAAGAAAAAAAAAGGAATATTACGTTAAAATAGAAAATATATATCATCAAAGATTTAGACATGTAGTTTTCCACTTTCACTTCACTTTCGACTCATTAAGATAAGAAAATAAATCAATGAATACATATATTTGCATTTCGCGGGTCAACTCTATATAAGCAGAACTTCGCTCTATTCACACGGAAGTTATCCAGGTGACTAATTGCAAACCGCAATCATTTCTTTTCAGACACTTTCTCGTTGAAAAAAGAATCCCCTCCCCCAACCCCTGGGGCATTCATTGATAACATATACCTGATCGAAAATGGTCTTCTCATTAGCCCCACAGACGACCCGGATCATTTCACATTGTTTCGTTAGTGCACTGACGTGTAATTGCGTGTGGGACCGCTTCATAATGACCATTTCGTCTCCCGGTTCTAATTAACTTCACTGATTAACAGCAGTGATAACCTGGGTGATAATTCAGACGATGATTATTTGGACAAACACCTCTATTACCAGTCTTCTGCATCCGATGGCAGAGGAGGTCCTCACCATTGGCACCAGCTTAGTGGCTGAGTATCTTAACTGCTTGATAAACTAACGAGCAGGAGGAGGACTACGTGACTGTGTATAGCCACTGGAGCAGCGGAGGAGGAGTAGAAAGACTGGCTTCCGGAAGCTGGTGATGTAAGGAAGGGGCTTCCCCCAAGGCTATATAGAACAACAGGCGGGCTACCTGATGTTCGAGACCTGGGGCTGGCGAACACTGCAACGGTGGAACTGTGAGAGCTCTTCGTCAGGAAGACTCTCAGGCCTACGTGAGGCTACAACACAAGAGCTTCCTCTCAAGGCTGTACGACGTGGCTGTCGGGTACACTGATGGGCTACTCAGGCTAGTGACGTCTGTAACAAGGCTTACCTCCACCTAGATTGGGCGGGTAAACTGGCGAGAGAGGAGGCTGCCTCACCCCGTGATGCCATCCAAGATACGAGGCCTTTAAAACCCCTAAAACAAAGGCAGGGCATCGGGGACTGTAACCAGTAGTGGTAAGACGGGTTACTGTCAAATCTCTGGGAGTGGACTTAGGGACTACCCAATCCAGCTAAGGACGGGATTAAGGACATCCCGGAACAAGACAACGAGGCATCACGGTCCTTGTGCTAACCGACCGTGAAGAAAAGAGGAAGAAAAAAAAAACACAAGGAGACCTTGAAATAAGGTTTAGGCACCCTAGAACAGGGCCTTGGGGTCAACTGACCTTGGGACGAAGCTGGTACTCATCTCTACGACGAAGCTCTTGGGGCTACACCCAACCTTTAGGGGTCTATGGGGTTGCTTACAAGGCTGTTCATTACGTCAAATGCGCTACCTCCACCTCTCTCTCTCTCTCTCTCTCTCTCTCTCTCTCTCTCTCTCTCTCTCTCTCTCACCCGTCATCGTGGTGTCCCTTTTCTAGCCGTCCATAGCCACCTATCGCTGACAACCGGTTTACCGTGGAACACCCACGGAAAATTGATCCCTCCCCCTCCCCTCCCCTCCCTCCTTCACTAAACACCTCTCCCCCCGCCCCTGCCCTCCTCTCCCCGTCCCCTCGACACCCCATAGAACATTTCCACTTGCCATCTTCCCACATCGTAACCAGTAATCTCGGTGTCTCCTCCTCCCCAGCTGGAGGCAAGACGCTGGGTACACACTCCACAGCCGGTGAGGAGAGAGAGAAAAAAAGAGACGAAGATTCTCACCGCCCTCCATATGGTAAGACCGAGTTGTAAAATGATTCGGACACTGTCATCATGCCTCCCTTCCCTTCCCTTCTTGCCCTCCCTCTTGACCTCTTACCCTCCACCCCTCCCTTCCTCCCAACTCCTCCCTGTTTCCACCGTCTTTTACTGCCAACGTTTCCCCTCGTCATGGTCTGGTCTTTGAGGACCCTCCTCCTCCTCCTGTTTCCACTGGATGTATGTTGGTACCGAGTCTGTCTGTCTCCCTCCCTCACCCCCGTCAGCCCTGGCCGTATCAGCTTACACAGTACTGCAGGAAGTGAAGCAGTTAGCGTTAGCCTTGAGTACTGCGGCTGCTTCCCAAACATCGGTAGGGTCGGTTCACACGAGCCACCGTCAGCCCCCTAACCTTGTGAAGTTCCCTGCTACTGTCTGTCTGTCTCTCTCCCCCTCCTTCCCTCTCCATCGTCCATCCTGTCCATATGTATCCCAGTCTTCACCCTCCCTCTCTAACTCCCATCTAGTTTGAAAGTCTTTTTCTCTTTAATGTTGTATTTTTCATTCATATCATTCTTGTATTGGTTTGATTGCGTGTTTATCAATGTTAAATACTCCTGTAGTGTGGAGTTTACCTTGTCGATGGTTCCTGGACTCTCATGTAACCTTCGCAGATCCATCGCATCATAGACACCTCTCACCACACAACGTGGCTACCCTTGGGTAGGATGGCCTGGTTGTCGACCTTACCGTAAGGAATAGATCTGAGGTCATCGCACTCGAGGGTCGTACCGTCGTGTTCTGTCAGCTTCGAGTTATGGATCATTACTTAGACACTCTGCTGACCTACAGTAACACTTGGCTCTCGATTTTGTATCGTATGATGACGTATATATATATAAAGGTCATGTAACGTCTTTTGTACCCGGTCTGGCCTACCGCATTACAGGTCATGTAACTTATTCTGTAACCAGTGAGGCCTTCTGCTATACGAGTTATGTCAAGTATTCTGTGATATCTTCTGTCGTCGGTTAAGAGGACTGCACAGATGCCATTAAGGGAGGTGTTGCCACAGTGATATGGCTTACCACGTAACAACGTGATCTTCGATAGGATGAGCCAGTCGCTGTTCCCACTATCGCTCTTTGCGGGTGATGGCAGGCATCCACACCAACCCACACCTCACCCCACCCGCTGCTCTTGCGTAATTATTTGTTTCCCCGTGAGACACTGTTGCGTCAGCCCTGTGTCGTCAGCAACGGCGCGTCGGTGCGACTGCCCTTGAGCGCGACGGCACAAGCCTCGAGCACGACGGCGCGACTGGTGAACACGACGGTACGACCCTCTGGTAAGATGGATGGCCTGGTCTTTGATGAGCTTCCCCACGAAGGGATCATATCAGGCCAGGAAATCCTGCTCACCCAAGGGTCCTACAGTCGTACCCAAGGGCACTTTAAGCGACACTATTAATTTTTTTTTCCGTATGGCGTCAAAAATGAATTTACTTATTGTTGTTATTAATTTTGCTCCCCCTCCGCCCCCATGTACTTTATCTCTGTTGTGTACACTTTATCTATTTGCAGCTCTCTTCTGCATGTTGATGCCTAGTGATGTGGTCTCATTATCGTATCCCCCCTATCTGTCTGGTGACACTTTAAGAGGTGTGTGTGTGTGTGTGTGTGTGTGTGTGTGTGTGTGTGTGTGTGTGTGTATCCTACCGCCATCTATCCTTCGTGGTCTCCACTTGATCATGTTTACGATAACTTGTAAAGGGGATGGGTTAGAATAGGTTACGTAAAGGTAACAAGTGTTAGGTTACGTTGGAACACGTGATCGACGGGTTGCTGAGGTAAATTGACCACTGTTAATAACAGCTTCTCATGATTCGGTCGTTAATCACACTCAACCATTTTTCTTGACGGGTTCAAAAACCCGGGCTAATTTTGAAACGACCGACCGTCTGGCGTGGTGTGGTGGCGTATGACCAGTCTGCCAGAGTGGTTAAATAACCACAAACGCATTGGGTTTAAAAAGATCTCCGGGCCCCACGGTTGGCATTCGTGGTCAAACTACACACACACATACACACACACACACACACACACACACACACACACACACACACACACACACACACACACACGTCATTTGAAAAAACAAGTTGCATTAATCATTTCTTTCTCTTCTCTCAACAGTGGTACAGAGAGAACTCAGCGTGTCGACGTGGCTCTCTCTCTCTCTCTCTCTCTCTCTCTCTCTCTCTCTCTCTCTCTCTCTCTCTCTCTCTCTCTCTCTCTCTCTCCACACACACACACACACACACACACACACACACACACATCTCATCTCAAAGGGACACTCGTGAAGACTAACAGTAAAAATTTATAGACTCATGATAACACACACACACACACACACACACACACACACACACCCACCCGAAGGCTAGGCTATATTTGGGTCTGCATTGGGTGGAGTCCCGATAAGACACTTGCCTGAGGTATGTCACTTTCTTTGCCCCTCTTGTTTCATTCTCCTCGTCTTGTTCTTTCACTTTCGTCATTCCCTCCCACCTCCCTCCCCTTTCTTCCTCCCACCTGTAATGACGACGGACAAAAGTGTGCGACACATCGCATCTTCTTGTCTCTTACAATCAGTAACATGCGTGGACAAGTGCGAAATTTTCCTGTTGTAACACATCCTCCTCGCCCTTGTCTTACGTGTGTGTGTTTTGCCCCTTCACAGTATAATCCTTTGTGTTATCTGAGGTGACACGTGGGTCAAACTAGATAACACGATACGGGAAGTCTTTGATCAAACCAACTGTCCCTCAAAATGTACTTACGATAGTGGAAGAATTCACCATTTTCCTTGCTATAGACTGCCGATCAAAACACAGTTCAAATGCCACAACGGCCAATTTCTCACATATTTTTTTTTTTCCTATACTTTTTTTTTTCTAATTTCCGTACAAAGTGTTATATAGGTTTGAGGCTGCCATGGGAGCCCACCAACCCGACGAACACCACTTGTACCACTACCAGTTCCAAGAGCAGCAGCAGCAGCACACACACCGCTTCGCCCACACACCCACGTTCGACTCTCGCCTCTGGTTGGCCGCGCCGCTGCTCTAGAGGGCAACCGGCATCACATCTTAGAGCGGGTGGCCAGTTAGCCAAATATCTTCCCACCCCACACCGTCCTTAATTTCTCATCCCTCCCGGCGTAAGCTAATGCACTCGCACTCAGCTCGTCGCTTCATACCTTGGCATATCGCGCGGTTATGCAGCGTCGATGCTTTGCCCGTGATGTCATCGGGGTCGAGGTGGGGTACACGCACACTGTGGGGAGGAGGGAGGGGAGGAGGGGTTGTTTGTTTACATGAGGAGATCAGGTGATGGCGCATGCGTCATGATCTTACAAATGGAGTCGGGGAGGAGGAGGAGGAGGAGGAGGGGGAAGTGTGTGGGGGGGAAGCCTTTCAGTGTTTTAGATCTATTTTCCCATCCTTGTTGGTGATGTGATGGTGTCACATATTAATTTCTCTTTCTCCTCCTCCTCCTCCTCCTCTTCCTCTTCTTCCTCCTCCCCTCTCGTTTGCTCCCCTCGGAACACACACACACACTTCCCAACCCACCCCGCTACTGTGGAATGTCTCCCCTCGATGCAACATGAGGTGCGAGGGTGGTTCAGAGGAACCGGCCCGCCCTCCTCAACCTGCTATGCGGAAGTACCTCCTCACATCGCAGGTCTTCCCTTCATCTTGGCACTGTCGCAGACGTGGCCAGCGGATGACGGGAGACAGAAAACGGGGGGAGCGGAGGACGGGAAAAGGAAATGAGATGAGGGTGCTCCCTATGTTAGGGGGAAATAAGGAAGTGAAGGGGGGAATATTTACTGCCTCAAGTAAAAAATATATAACGAAGATTTACTGCGAAAGTTGATGCCGTAAATGTGATGATTAATGTCTCCCATAATTTCTTTTTCTTTCCTCTCCATATTTCTCAACCTAGCATTCTCTGCTCCTGGATGTAGCGCAGTTTTCGTCAGCAGGAGCCTGTGGAAAGGTGTCCTGGGTAACGCCAGGGCTCTTTCTGAGAAAGAGGCCTTGGCGTAATTGTAAATAAATGGATATATATATATATATATATATATATATATATATATATATATATATATATATATATATATATATATATAAGGAATTATTAGTTTCGCAGAGAAATTTTTCTCTGTTCTCTACATCTTTAGACAGCTGGAGGTTCCTCCCCCTTTTCATATCCCTGGAGTGTCGTTCGTGGAAGGAGGTGATGTAAGCGTCTTTGAAATCTTTTTCCTGGAATAACCTCCCCAACGTAGTGAGGGGCGCCGCCGCTGCCTGCCCTGGAGAGACACATCTCTTTTTTCTTCTTTCATCCTATACTGTTACGTCCAGTTCGTTAAGTCATTGTCGTTCGCTGACTCGTTAGAAGAAAAAGAAATTCTACATTTTCGATACGCGACGTTAAGTCAGCTAACGTTCGTACCTGATGTAGGAGTACCGGTTGTCGGTAGCTGTGTGGTCCGAAACGCTTCAGTGACTGGGTGGACTTCTGGGGGATATCTGTATCATCCACAACACGGGATTGAACATGACAGACATCCTTCTTCAGAATTGGTAATTCATTTTTTTCTTTTCTTCAAATCTGCGCGGGACCAAAGTGTACACTGCTAGGGACGCCGTGAGTGGCCTCACTCACACACGCAGGCCTAATGTCGTCTCCTTTTTCTGTCTGTCAGGAAACCTTCTCCACGGACGCATTACCAGCAAGCGTGGTATTTCTCATAATAATTCCCCTTCGCTTCACCTACTTACACTCGACCTGCCATTGTACTGTTCCGTGCTGAATCACACTCACACACACACACACACACACACACACACAGAGGCAAGGTTGGCGTGGTATTCTTATTGAAGGTTATCCGACGGTATACTTGAAAGAAACATCTGACGATGCAGTAATATCTGGTGATCGTTGTTCAAGGTTATTTCCTCGTGTTGTCACGCAAGATTGTCTGGGTCGTCTCTCTCACAGAAAACGGGGTTGCTTAGCAGTCTCTACTTGTGGAAAACGGGCTACTGATTGTCTCAGATGGGAGATATGTATGATAGTTTTTTTTCTCTTGTCAACATCGGAATGGTATCAGAAGTGAGGCGCAGAATTTGCTCTTTATAAAACCTTCAGAGCTAACAAAGAGCCTCCAGTAGGAAAAAAAGAAGAAAGTTCCATTCTCTCTCTCTCTCTCTCTCTCTCTCTCTCTCTCTCTCTCTCTCTCTCTCTCTCTCTCTCTCTCTCTCTCTCTCTCTCACGTTATAGTCTACAACCCTGACATCTGTGTGAGGCAGGCACGGACGTAGTCCTCATCAGGACGGTAGACAAGAATAGCTTCCATGTGACGTATATAACCTGACGTGTAGTACAGGTTCTGGTTTAGTGACCTTTTGAGTTGTTGACTGGCGTGGAGGCCAGCAACACACCCACGAGGGGTGAAGTGGGGTGCGTTTGCCTCCTGCCGAGCATTTTGCGTTAGACGTTATTGAAGTTGACCTGAAGTTTAATTGCTGTTATAAGTCCAAAGATTAGTTCCCACTTAGTTCCCGATCCCTTTTTGCCTTCATTCTCAACTCCTTTGGTTTCCCTTAACTCCTTTGCTTACTTTCTTCCAAGCGAAGGAGCATTCGGCTTTTCTGTCCCCTCTCCATCTATAGTGGAAGGTAGGGAGAGGAGCCTTCTTGTCTCCCTTTATACAGATTACGAGTTTGGTTATCTGTTACTATCTTCCAGGGGATGACCTTATCATAGACCATCAGGCTTTCCTGTTACCTGAGTCACTCACGTACTGCCCCTACACCATTACTGCTCCTCAGTTTCATCCCCGCCACCTCATCTTCCTTGACGTGCATTTCCTCCTCCACTTCCCGTTCTCTCCTTCCACAGCCTTTTAATCTTCCCTTTCCCCTTCAGTCTCTCCTCCCGCCTTCCCGGCCACTGTGATTATCGAGGTGGTATGGGGGAGAAAGGGGAGGGGGGGGGGGGGTGTTGGACGACGAACTCGTGTCCTTCCCCTTAGGGGGTAGGTACGGGGGTCGTCTCCACCTCCCCCCCACCATCCCCGGCCCCTCACCACCACCACCACCACTGGTCATTACCTACCCCCTCCTTCCCCTTAACCGGCCAGGCGGGGTCATGGCCCCACCACGAGCCCGAGATGATCGCCGAAGGCTTGGGTTACTGCCTCCCCCCCCCCCCCCCCCCTCCACTACAACAAACGACATGGGGGGGGGGTGACGATCTAGAACTTGACTTAGGCTCCCAATAACGACGCAACGGGAAGGGGAACCCACAACGGTAAACGGGGAGCAGAACCCACAACAGGAAATGGAAAGCAGAGCCCCTTACAGGAAACGGGAAGCAGACTCCACAACGGTAGAAGGTCTTAGACCCATGACAGTTCTGCTGCCAGTTTTCAGAGAACACGAGCGACAGTGGAGTGCGAGTTAGCAGAATTAACTGGGAACATGAGCTCCGAACACCACCACAAGCAGCAGTGACAGCAACAGCGAATCAAGAGGCACATATCAAGAACGGAATGTCTTCCTTCCCAGATTCTGGCTATCCTTAACGCCCTCTGTCATCTACACACATCAACACAAGAGACTCTTCACCAACAAGAGCTAACATCAACACAAGAGTCTCTTCACCAACAAGATCTTCAGTAAAACGTCCAAAGCAGCGGATCCAACAGCGTTGACCATGACTACTTGAGAAAAGAAATGCATCACACATCGCTTCAGGTATTTCCATGTCTTAACATCTGACATTGTAACGATGCTGGGAGACGAAATTGTGCTTCCTAAACGGCAACTTTTTCTTTGGTGTTCATGAAGTAGAATATTCCCAGTAACTCAGTTTCATAAATAATTATTATCGTTTATTATCATTATTATTATTATTATTATTATTATTATTATTACCCAGCTTCAGGACCCTTTTTATAGGGCTCCTGTAGTTTAATAGGCTGCACTCCAAGCAGGCGGAGGGAAATGATGGACCCCTTCGGAGCGAGAAGATCCTCGAGGAGACTGTACTTCTTTCCGTCAATCAGCGATTGACAGCAGCCTCACCAGAGGTGACGCTCCATCCCACTTGCGGTTTAATCAAGCACATGCGGCCGGAGTCCGGTAACACCTGTATCGCGAACTGAGTACGGCAACGTCTGGGGTACAGCCTTAACCAGCCGTGCGAGGATTTCAGGAGGTGATGTCCAGATACACCCCATCTCTCTCTCTCTCTCTCTCTCTCTCTCTCTCTCTCTCTCTCTCTCTCTCTCTCTCTCTCTCTCTCTCTCTCTCTCTCTTACTTTGTTTTACCCATCTTTCTCCCTTTCCTTTCCTTCCCTCCTTCCTTTTTTCAGCTACCCACTTTTCTTTTCCCTAGATACTCTCTCCCTCTCCCTCTCTCTTTGTGTATCATTCTTTCTTTCTCCCCCTCCTTTATCTTTCTTCCCTCCTCCCTTATTTACTACCGCTCTGTCCTCTTCCTTGGTTTTCGTCCGTTTTCCCACTCCCGCGTCTCCTCCTCCTCCTACCACTCCTCTTCTTTCCTCTTCCATCATCGCCCCAGTATCCTTCCTCACCCCTCTACTGTCCTTTGACTTCTTTCCTCCACTCCTTTCTCTCCTCCTATCCTTCTTCCCCCCTCCCCCCTCTCATCTTCCTATCCCCTGGTTATCATCCATCCATCCATCCATCCGGGTCACCTGGCCTGAACAGCTTCTTGGACGCCTCCATTAACTCGAGGGATCACGGGGACGATGTAGCCCTGAAGCCAGCCAGGTGAGCCAGGGTTCCCTCGCTGGACCAGGGTCACTTTAGGTGCCTAGGTTAAGGGTAGTAAGGGGGAGTAAGGGTAGGGGGTTCCCTTAGATTACTTTACGGAGGAGGTCGAATCAGCAAACAGGGCTACATCCTGAAATATATATATATATATATATATATATATATATATATATATATATATATATATATATATATATATATATATATATATATTATCCCTGGGGATAGGGGAGAAAGAATACTTCCCACATATTCCCTGCGTGTCGTAGAAGGCGACTAAAAGGGGAGGGAGCGGGGGGCTGGAAATCCTCCCCTCTCGTTTTTTTTTCAATTTTCCAAAAGAAGGAACAGAGAAAGGGGCCAGGTGAGGATATTCCCTCAAAGGCCCAGTCCTCTGTTCTTAACGCTACCTCGCTAACGCGGGAAATGGCGAATAGTACGAAAGAAAAAAGATATATATATATATATATATATATATATATATATATATGACGGAAAGAAAGCAATGTTCCACCCGTCTTCTTTGGTAATGAAAGCAGAAAACGGAGGAAGGGCGTTCATGGGGAAAAAATATAATCAAACTGAACGCACTTACTTGGATTACTGAGGGCGTGTTCACGCGTCGGCTGATTAATGAGCCCTGGAGGATATCAGAGAAAGAGAGAGAGAGAGAGAGAGAGAGAGAGAGAGAGAGAGAGAGGATAAGGGGAGGGGATGGTCTACACCGGTTGATTCCCACTACTAATTAAGTAACCAATGCGGAAGTGAAGAGATTCTCCCACCTTCATCAACCCTGAGGTTGCCAGGTTGATATTGGTGGAGGGGGTTCGGTGGGTGTGTGGGGGTGGGGGTTTAGCAACACCTGCTTGGGGGGAGGGGGAAGAGGAGGTTGAAGCCATGAAGATGGCCAGGTGAGGAAAGGGGGGGAAGGGATAGATTGGGGGAGGAAATAATGCATCAGGAGTCCAGGGAGGAAAAGGGGGAATAGAATCAAGTGTTGGGGAGGTAGTGGGAGTGGAAGAGGAGGGAGGTGGAGGGGATGTGGTTGGCTGACGACTTCAGGAGAAAGAGGAGGAGGAAGAAGAGGAAGAGGCTGAGGAACTGTATGCGGTGAAGAAGGAAGACACGGTAAATGAGGTCAGGAGGAACGGCTGAGAGAGAGAGAGAGAGAGAGAGAGAGAGAGAGAGAGAGAGAGAGAGAGAGAGAGAGAGAGAGAGAGAGAGAGAGAGAGAGGGTAGAGATAAAGCATTGAGGAAATCAAATTTCTCCTTAGATATTACATGCAGCAGAAAATAACATACTAATTCAAGAGGGAAATTCAGCTGCTAATGTTCATCACTGGAGACCCTACCTTCCTCAGGGGGAGCGCCAACACAGGCGTGTGTAACAGCGCCACACAACTCACCTGCGGAAACCAGAGAACAACAGTCGTTAATGGACGATCAATGAAGTTAAACGACGAAGAGTCAAGAACATATTAGCAGGAGCAGGAAGAAAACGAGGACTGAAAATGGTATAAGAAGTGGAAGGAAAACGAAGAATGAAAATACATCAGAAAGGGAAGAAAACGTCGAATATTATTATCAGGATACGAGATATGAAGAACATGTTCAGAGATGAGGAGAAAATGGGTGACCAAAGAATATCGTCTGAAGAGAGAAGGAAATGAAAGGAGAATATATTAACGGAAGATGGAAGATAAACGGAAAACAGAAATTATCTGAAAAAGGGAATGATATAAGATGTATTATCAGAATTTGGAACATAATCGTAGAAAATGCAATATTACCCAAATTTCCTCTTGAATGAAATAAATCATGATTATATTGGTTATAATATTTACAATTAGACTCAATATTTTGATTACATTGGGTTTATTATCTTGGTTATAATGGATGTATTACTAAGACCCAATATCCTTATTTAAATGGGACTTATTCTTACAAATAGATTCAAGGATCCTGATTATCTGTGTAATACACGCAAATAGACCCAGATTCCTGATCATAATGTCTCATCAAACAGCCTTTATAAAGTTTATGATAATCATAATAATAATGATAATAATAATAATAATGATAATAATAATAATAATAATAATAATAATAATAATAATGATAATAATAATGGTAATCATGATAATTATGACAGTATTAACAATCATGATGATAATGAATAATGATAATTATAATACTGATAATGATAATAATAATAATAATAATAATAATAATAATAATAATAATCATTATTATTATTATTATTATTATTATTATTATTATTATTATTATATAAAAAGTATCTAAAGTTTTAAAAGTATTTGAATGTCTCTGTGCACTTTACGTGTCAAGGATCTACCACATTTCATACTAGCGATAAGCGACTTCGGGAGCGACCGTATCCTGTGTGTTAAAGACAGGGACGGTCTACACACTACTGAGCGCTCACTCGCAGCTCATGTAGATTGCGGCGTTTTCTGGGCGAGTTCGGAGGAATTCTCAAGAGTATTGCGCGGGTGAGAGGGGGTTCAAAGAAACCCAAATATCGCCTGTTTTGGCGAATTCAGGAGGAAAAGATTACTCTCAGAATGATCCTCCTCCTCCTCCTCCTCCTCCTCCTCCTCCTCCTCCTCCTCCTTCTCACATCTTTTAAGCAACACCTGAATCCTCCTCCTCATGTGTTTTAGCAACACTTGAATCTTCCGCTTCCTCATGTCTTTCAGCGACGCCCTAACCCTCCTCCTCCTCCTCCTCATATCTTATGGGAACAGCCAGGAGAGCTCCTGTCGCATCCTGGGTGCCGCCGTCCCAAAAGGCGTCTCGTCTCCCCCTCACCTAGGGTTCAGCCACTCCTAATTGACACTGTGTACACTTGAAACTCACTTCCCTCCTCCCGGCGACTGACTTATTAAAGGCAACTCCCTCTCTCTCTCTCTCTCTCTCTCTCTCTCTCTCTCTCTCTCTCTCTCTCTCTCTCTCTCTCTCTCTCTCTCTCTCTCTCTCTCTTCCGACAGGGACGAATGGGAAAAGCTGTGCCGAACAGCTACAGAAACATGTAACAGAAGACTTTACACGTGGTCGAAGTCAGTCCCAGATGAGCCCCAAGACCCGATGACCACGTAATGCAGGTATGGGCAGCTGAGGGGGAATAGATCGCCACGCCCACCAAGCATTATGGGTACATCCCGTCGCAGGTGATGGAATGGTACCGTCTTTCTGTCGTCTGTTCCCGACTCTGTCTAGGCACGACGGGAAAAGCGCGGCCTGCCACATTAAACGAAATGAAAAGATAACCAGACTGTGATATACCCAGTCGAACCGCCATAGTCAGAAGTAGAGCTATAGATCCTCCCCGAGAATTTCCTTCACAAGGTAACGTGTTTCCCATCACCACGTCTCCGTCTTCAAGAGAAAGAGAAAGGCATAGGAAAGAATATTGTACACGGCGGGAAGGAATGTTCAACTATAGGGGGCAGTGGTGAGGAATTTCTTGAATCTTTGAGTTAGAGCAAAAGGAGTTTATTTGACCCTTGCGAGAGTTTATGATTGTGTGAGAGAGAGAGAGAGAGAGAGACTGGTTGTTTGTTGTGCGTGTTGTGGCTCAGACATGCCAGAGATGCCTGCAAGCAATGCGCCTCGCAGACCCACGTAAATCTCTGGCACAGCTGTGCTTGTGATGCGTGTTTGGGGGGGTTATATACTTCAGACTCACGTACCTCATCACATTAGTATCTACTGCACACATTCTTTTGTTTTGTATTAGAATTTAATTCCCAGAGGTGTGTGTGCCCCTATACACACATGCGACCGAGCCACGCCATCACAACCTCACAGACTTGTGAAAAAAATAAAATAAAACACGACAGAACGTCAAATGTAACTCATGTGCGTCACCGGGGACTCGCGTCAGTTGGGCGATCCTAAACAGCTGATGGCCGGTAAACAAAGAGGGATCGAGTCAGCTGGGGGAACCCCAACAGCTGACGATATGTTAAAAAAAAAAAAAAAAAAACGGGACGCTCATCATGAGGGAGAACGAGGTATTCATAAACGTTATTTTACATTGTGATGACCTCCGTGGTGACAGAATGGATTCAGAATTGTTGTAAAACCATTTTCAAGTCGAAAGAATTTATCGAAAACGTTTTTTTTTTTTTTTTCTGAAGGTTGACACCGAAGACTGAGTGATGACAGTATAGAGATACTGAAAGATTCACCGGTACGTAACAGTATACTCGTATACTAGTGCACCAGTATACTGGTATGCGGCCAGATTCCTCTTACCATACGGGTCAAACACGTCACAAGGTCTGTGTAAACTCACTAATAAAATTCTAAGTATTTCTTGCTCGCGTCCGGTTTATCTTTTAAGACAGTAAAGCAGGGCGAGAAAAGATCTTCCCCTCATCTGCTTTGAGTGTGTGTGTGACTACCATACATCGTTTGTTACAGGGAGAGAGTTTTCACACTCGTTTTGCCCTGTGTGTGTGTGTGTGTGTGTGTGTGTGTGTGTGTGTGTGTGTGTGTGTGCGCGTTACGTCGTGGAAGGCATCGTTGCCACCCATGGCAACTTTCGTCCTCGCATGGCAGATAACCGCCGCCGTGTTTCATGCAGTCGGTTCTTTCACGATAGACGAGGGAGATAAGATATAACTTGTCGCACGTACACGCCCTGAACTGCACTTCGTCAGACTTGGCGGTGAGAGAGAGAGAGAGAGAGAGAGAGAGAGAGAGAGAGAGAGAGAGAGAGAGAGAGAGATTTCCTAACTACGAATACCTACGAGGAGATTTTGCCACAGCGCAGGGAGGGAGAGAGGAGAAGTGGAGGTGTGAGAGTGTGAGAGGGAGACATGACGAGGTCATCTCTCCCACTCACCCCCGAGGATCTAACACGTAAGATAAACACCTTCAGCCAAGACTCAGCCTTGGTACTTGTCCATCACGGCTGGTTAGAGCCTCTGGCTGGCTGTATTGCAGCCTGGCTGGCGAGCAGGCTAGTTGGCTAACACGCAGGCTGGCTGTCAAGCTAGCTGGCTGAGTAAACAGACTGGCTTGTTGTCTGGTTAGCTGGGTAGCAGCTTGCTAACCGACTGGCTTGTTGTCTGGTTAGCTGGGTAGCAGCTTGCTAACCGACTGGCTAACTAGCAGTCTAGCTGGCTAGCTAACAGTATGGCTTGTTGGCTGGCTGCCTGGTTAACAGTCTGGCTGGTCGGCTGGTTAACAGTCTGGCTGGTTAGCTGGTTAACAGTCTGGATGGTTAAGTCTGGCTGGTTGGCTGGTTAACAGTCTGGCTGGTTGGCTGGTTAACAGTCTGGCTGGTTGGCTGGCTCCAGTCCGTCTCCAACTAATAAGTGCTCAGTGTTGGTGGTAGTGAGAGCACGCATACCCCCGGCAGCGACACTGTCTGTTGTTCTGCAGCCGACGAGAGCCTCCTGGTGCGAAGCCTAATTTTCCTGATTTAAGCCGAGGAGATGCGGAGCACAGCATGCACTGCACACTGACAGTGCCTCGAGCCTGAGTGCCTCTGGTTGAGTGCCTCTTTGCAGGAGGGAAGAGGATTTCAGTAGACCACAGTTGCCATCAGAGAAATGGTAGCTGGTGTTGTCCATGTTCCAGTGAACAGAGTTTTGTTTTTTCTTTCGGCCAGACAGACGGGCACGTAAGGAGGGGGAGATGGAGGGGTCGAGGAAGAGAGCAACAAGTGATTAGCTCTCCTGGTGAGGCCTTAGGAGAGCTGTCAGTAGGTAAGGGGGTCTCACCATAGCTAATTAGCATAGGATGTGTCATGGGGATCCTTTTTTTTTTTATCTTTAGCCTTTGACATTTCCCTCCTCGCTTCTCCCCACCCATCCAACCCCACCGTACCACACCAACCCCCTCCTTCCAAACCCCACCGTCTCAACACACACACACACACACACACACACACACGGCCTTTATATAATGCACTCGTCTGAGAGGAAAATCAGTCATAATTCTCGAGCTTCGCCACATTATCGTCCTTGTATATATATATATATATATATATATATATATATATATATATATATATATATATATATATATGAACATTCCTTACATCCATTTCGAGTGAAACACCATCATTGGCCTATATGGAAACAACATACAGTAGCAGGCATGACAGTAGCCTGGAGGAGCCAGTAGTCTGGAGGTATTCTCAGAAGCTCCACTCGTCTTGGTAAGATGAGGTTCATGGGAAAGTGCGTAGGACATGGGGAGGCGCCAGTGCTCACGACCTCCCATACTCATCACACCCCCAACACATGCCATAGTTCTACCATCCCCACCTCTCTGTTCTCACCCACCTCACCACCTCCCGCAGCCCTCCCACTCCACCACCTCTCATAGCCCTCCCAGCCCACAACCTCCCACAGCCCTCACACCCCACCACCTCCCACAGCCCTCCTGACTCCCCCTACCACCACCCCTCCATATTGTCCCCAGCTGGCCATTATTGCTTTACTGGTGATCAAGTTTGGGAAGCTGCACAAAGGCCAGCGTTTCAGGGCCGGCAGGCAGACACACGTCACACTGTACCACACCCAACGTAAATATAGTCTTAAACATTTTTCCTTTTACCTGATATTCGCACTGATAACTTTCCCTCCTTTTTCTCCCATCTTTATTAACAGCATATGAATCATATCACGCAAATAATCTCGTTCACGTATCAGGTTTTGTTTGCCATAATTTCTTTTGAGCTTTCGTGTGTGTGTGTGTGTGTGTGTGTGTGAGAGAGAGAGAGAGAGAGAGAGAGAGAGAGAGAGAGAGAGAGAGAGAGAGAGAAGGATCTGATGCCGTATTGCGTTGCTCCTGTATTGTAATAATCATGAACAAGTGTCACTGATGTTGAATTACGTATGCCTGATTATATCAATATATGTATATTTCTTTTTTGTACTTTTATTATTTTCAATAAGCTGACTATTGCCATAGATGGCGAATGATTAGTTAAAATGAGTAAGTGTTAAGTTGCTCTCATTTTAACCCTTTAAGCACGACGGTACGAGCCCTGCGTCTTATGATGGCCTTTCATTTTGCCCTGATGCTCAAGGATCAGGTTCGAGCTTAGCTGTCGTGCCGTCGTGGCGCTCAAGGGTCGTACCGTCGCGCTGAAGGGTCGCGCCGTCGCGCTCAAGGGTCGTACCTTCGTGGCGCTCAAGGCTCGTACCGTCGTGGCGCTCAAGGGTCGTGCCTTCGTGCCCGGTGGGGCTCATCCAAACACACGACCGTCCACTGTGTACGGAGTTCCTCGCTGGGATACAGAAGCTGGATGATGGATGATGATAAGTCAAGTTTTCAGATTAGTTTTCGCTGACGATCGTTTCCCAGACAGCTTCGTTCAGCCTGTATGAGGGACTGCCTTATATGTTAATGTTGATGATTCGATATCCTGATTGCCCTCTGCCGATGATGGGGGGGGGGGGCCCTCATGATCAGCTGATGGGGACCTCATGATTTAAGGCGGTGGGGTCCACACGGTCAGCCGACTGATGGGTCGCCGTGATCACCTGATGGGTCGCCGTGATCACCTGATGGGTCGCCGTGATCAGCTGATGGGTCGCCATGATCACCTGATGGGTCCCCGTGATCACCTGATGGGTCGCCATGATCACCTGATGGGTCCCCGTGATCACCTGATGGGTCGCCGTGATCAGCTGACTGGGTCGCTCATGATCAGCTGATAATGTAAACAACGACGGATATAGTTTGTTGTGTGGCCGCTTTTTATCTCTCCTGATATTTGTGTTTTTGTCAGATTACAGTTACGTGGGGGTGAAAAGAGAGTGATGATGATAGTGATGATAGTGACGAGAGGATAGTGATTAGGAGGTGGGAGGAGGACGACTTTTATTGATAGGTTGACGAGTGGTTATGGTGATGGAACAGATGATGATTCTCCGGGCGGACACGGTGGTTATGGTGAGTGAGTGGTGAAGGCGATAGCGATTTTGGTCGGTACATATGGTATCACGCGACGATAGTGATAGAGGAGGAGGAGAAAGGAGATGTCGATGCTGCTGCTCATGACGAGGCATCAACGATGACAGAGCCAAATTAAAACTGTTTCAGGACGCCAGCCGGGATGGTGGTGGTGGTGGTGAGGTGTGTGAAGGCCAGCTGACGTTTCACTCAATCAGAGAGTGACTGAGGGAGAGGTGGAAGGGGGGTGGGGGGGGTAAGGTAGGGTAAGTGAGTGGACGGGGTAGGTGGTAGGACTAGGTTAGGGAGGGAGGGAGGAGAGAGGAGGGAGGAGAGAGGGGGGAAGTGACTCACCTGGTGCAGACCTCCCACACACGGTGAGTGGTGAGTTATTCTAAGCGAGACCATTTTTTTTTTTATTTTGAACTGTTGTTGAGAGCCATTTGGTCTTCCTCGTAGATGAGGTGTTTCATTTAACCTTCCTCCCCATCTCCCCTCACTTCTCCCCCCCCCCCTCCCTTCCCATTGAAGCACGACGGTACGACCCTTGGGTGCGATGGCCTATGGCCTTTGGTCCTGACCCTGTTAAAGGATCGTCGGGTCAAAGGCCACAGGCTATCGTACCCCAAAGGTCTTACCGTTGTGCTCAAAATTGGGGTCGCGCCGTCTTGCCCAATGCATCGCGCCGACGCGTCGTGCCCATTGGTCGTACCGTCGCGTTCAAGGGGTCGTACCGTTGTGCTCAAGGGGGGGTAGAGGAGGGTTGGGTTTAGGGTTTACTTGCCCTCTCGCCGTTAGGTGCCTGTTCGTGCCTGCCTCGCTTGACCTCTTGGTATTAAACCTCATGTACGAGGTGACTTATCAAGCCACTTCGAATGATGCAACGGGGAAACGTTCTTCAGCAGTACCAGGCCTATTGGTAACACGTCGTCGACCACCACCCTTCCAACTTAAGCACAACCTCACGGAATAGGTGGCCCATCACCCGCTACCGAAAGAGAGAGAAAGAGAAGAGTAACTTTGTTATCTCAAATAGGGAACTCACCTTAAACACTGGAAATTGGGTGGACGAGGTGGCGCGGCGACCCGATGTACGATGCTATCACTTTCCCCGTGACCTTGCAGGCATTGCACGCTGACGTACTACTCCGGACATTCCTCCAACCGCTGTTTACACTTAACACAAAACACTTCTGTACACATAGACACTCGACTAAGTATAAACATTTACAGCACCATAACACACTAGACAGCGTTTAACTGCCCACACCGACTCAACAGAGTTGTCGTTTTCCCGCCATCGCGAGAGATTCCCCCTTCAGCGTTGCCCGATGCTTCGTGCTTGTGATCCTGCCAACAACCGCCACCGGCGCCGACTATCAATACCACCTCAACATAGATAAACAGCCGCTGTAATCGCAGCAATAGCTGACCAGTGCGGGAGAGCAGCAGCTGCACCCGGGACAGCGGCGATGATAGAGGTGCCAAAGCTGCTCGCCACATCAGCCGTTGACATCCAGAGGGCCATAAGATGCCAGCTAGTATTATGTACACTAACATTTTCCCGCTTTTCCGCGAAAGTACTTTTGATAATTGCAGCATCCATATACATCATATTTAATTGAATGTTTACCTTTGTAGTGTATCAAGTCAACAGGACGCTTGTTTTTTTCAAAATGGTAATAGGAATATTTATCAAACTGGAAACTGGCTTCGGACCGGAAATTTGGTCACTGTTTTGGTGAAGCGCCGTCCATATCTGTTGTTATTTACACAAAGTTGTTTTAAGCATAGACCCGTCGGACTAGTAACGATGAAGTGGTTATACCACTGCTCCCGCAGGACTGTGGTAGCTTGTGGTAGATATATACGCCCAGAAAACACCAGCGAGAGAAGATATAAGAGAGAGAGAAAGAAATTAACTGGGTCGGAAAGGATGTTAAGGATGGTGTTTAGATAAGATGGCTCAGGGTCGTCACTACCTTAGGGGTTTATGTAAATACGAAGTCTCTTCTCTAACGGTGCGTGTGTCTGTTGTGTTTGAGGGTTTCATTACGACGTCGCTTCAAGGACCAGGTGAGTGAGGCGAGGTAGCGTGGGCGAGGTGCTGGGTACGATACCCTCCACCCCGCTGCTACCTCCTCCTCCTCCTCCCTGCCCACTGATGGTGGTCAGCCGGGTTGAGGGAGGGAGAGAGGGAGCTTTGCTAGCCTGCCTGCCTGCCTGCCTGCCTGCCAACCAGCTAGCAGCCGGCAGGCAGGCGCCCCGCGGAGGAAGGGCCAGTCAGGTCGGGTTTAGATAGGCTGGCTGGCGGCGCGCCCGCCCGACCCCCTACGGAGGAGGGTCATGGGTCATGTCATGTTAGTGCTGGCCGCTGGCCCCGCGAGGGAAGGTCATATCTAGCGTGCTGGGAGGAAAAGTCAGGTCATGATAAGGTGATAGACTCGTCCAAATAACGGGGTATTGCAGACCAGAAGGAAACCTGATTTGATAAGGAACGAGGCGAAGGGCAACACAAGGAAGACGTGTGAATGTTGACTGGCTACCACTTGTGCTCCGTCATCTACGGGATTTGTTCCTCCCCCTTCACCCCCCCCCCCCCCCCATCCCCTATCCGTTCAGTAGAAGTGGCGAGTAAAAAGTCTTCATTTAGTATCTTGTAATGTTTAAGTTTGTCTGTGTTAGCGAACCTGTCTTTGAAACTCAGTTTTATGATTCACACACACACACACACACACACACACTCGCTGGTCTATTCTCGCCTGTGACATCAGTGTGTGGTTTCCCAACAGTAACTGTTCAACGTTGTATCACTACCCATTTCCTCACGACATGCCGTCTACATCGGCAACATACACAGATCGCTGGTATTGTCTTTTTAAGTCATCCTTCGTATACTTCATAAACGTGTGCTCTTCATGTACATGTACTCTTGACCACATTAAGTAATTTCCGTGTTTTTGATCCCTTCCAACGCCGTAAATTGCCTCAATAAGGAACCCCCCCCCACTAGCTGACCATCACTGTTTTCCAATCCTTATACTTCGCCGATAGTGTCCTCCTGGCCAAGGCCAGTGTTTACAACATGGTCTTCTTCATTACTTGGGAAGCGTTTGTTCGAG
>NC_092260.1:22669698-22697198 GCF_036320965.1 Panulirus ornatus | reverse complement strand
TCCTCACCTGAAATGGCCTTCCAGACTACAGCAAGGTTCTCAGACACTATCCTTCCCCCAGCAATGACCTCCACAGCAAGGGTCTCAAACGTTATCCTTCCCCCAGCAATGATCCCCATAGCAAGGTCCTTCTCGAAAGCGAACTCCTTCACCTACAGCAAAGGTGAAGCACGCGCGCGCGCGCACACACACACACACACACACACACACACACACACACACACACACACAGTAGGCTTATGTAGCCCTGTTTAGCCTTATCTCTCGCTGGGGCAAATACTCGCACACTCTCTACATCAGCGGAGAGAGAGAGAGGAACTTTATAAAATATTCATCGCTCTTGACTCCACCCGGCCATCTATGTCATTGAGGCTCTGGGATTCAATTATCCCGGTGAGGGAGCAGCAGAGGGACCAGGTCCAGGGATACCGTCCCACTCCTCCAGCACATGAAACGAAAACTCTCATGTTAGCAGGTTGTGAGAGGGATGCTTTGCCGGAGTGGTCGTTTGTCGGAGTTTGTCGGTTTCTGTTCTTTGTGTGTGTGTGTGTGTGTGTGTGTCTGTGTCTGTGTGTGTGTGTCTGTGTCTGTGTCTGTGTCTGTGTGTGTGTCTGTGTGTGTGTGTGTGTGTGTGTGTGTGTGTGTGTGTGTGTGTGTGTAATGTAATTATGACCTGCTGAAGGTGAAGAGGAGTAAGGGAGGAGGGTCTCCCCCTTGCTGGGGGTCCACCTGTAACACCACGTCCATCATGACAGGGCCACCCGCCACACGCCATGGCCACCACCCACACCACGTCTATCTTGGCTAGGCCACCCACCACACACCATGGCCACCATGAGAGTGTGGTCTATATGTAAATGGGACGCTCAGTCCTCGCCTCAAGGCCGACTCCAAGGCTCGGGTTCGGAGCCATGAGAAGAAGCGCACAGTAAAAACATCATTTCCATGTAAATTCGTGTGACCCAGAATGTATATGGCGAATCCATAATGCTCTCTCACACTTATGACTCGTGATGTTTGCTCAAACAGGAATTAGAATAATTTGCACCTGGGCAATGCTGTAAACAGGCGTGATTTACACAGTCTGTTGTCATCAGGTGATGTTTGGTGGTTAATCTAGATTGTAAATGGGAGCGTCTAGCAGTGTGTTTGGCGGCTAGAATGTATATGATCCAGTTTTCACCTCCGTATTTACCGAGTTACTTGTCTCTCCCACCATTGCTCCAGCTGCTCGAAGTCGCTTTCCATATTCCTTTGGTCCTGCGCCATCTGTCTCGTTCCCTTCATGCGTTCCTCAGGTTCCACGCCGCCTCTCATGCTGAGTTCCCACGTCCCTCGGGTCTTGAGGCAACATCTAGCTATCGTGTTCTTGGACTTTCGTCTAGCCTACCCCGCCGACCTCAGATGTTCCAGGCATTCTTCAGGTCCTTGAGTCAGACCTTCCTGTCGTTTTCCAAGTCCCCAAGTCGGACCTTCTAGTCATTCTTCAGGTTTCCATGTCGGACCTTGCTATTCATTCTTCAGGTCCCCATGTCGGACCTTCCAGTTATTCTTCACGTCCTCATGTCGGACCTTCTAGTCATTCTTCAGGTCCCCATGTCGGACCTTCTAGTCATTCTTCAGGTCCCCATGTCGGACCTTCCAGTCATTCATCGGGTTCCCAATTCGGACCTTCCAGTCATTTGTCAAGACATTGCGCCATTCTTTCCAGGCACTCTTTTAGTTTCCTGGGCCAGACTTTCCAGGCATTTCTCAGGTTCTTGCGTCAGACCTTCCAGGGAATCCTCTGGTCCTTGCGTCAGACCTCGTGGGCATCCCACATTTCCAGTACTTTCAAGATTAAGAAACTTCTCAGAATAATTTTCACATATTTCGCAAAGAGTTTGCAAGTCTTAGGCGAATTTTCGAAGACTGCGTAATACGGACCAAGTTTCTGTATAAGGCATTATTACAGAATTTGTATAGCAAACCCTAGATCTCTATAGCTGCGATCCAGAGTTTATATAGTTGTTACAGAATATATAATACAGCCGAGGTAGGGAGAGAGAGAGAGAGAGAGAGAGAGAGAGAGAGAGAGAGAGAGAGAGAGAGAGAGAGAGAGAGATTCGAAGAAAGAAAATATATATGAGGGCATGATCGAAGAGTGGCGGTACGTTTGGCTAGTGAGGTGAGGATAAAGTGATTTATGAAGAAGAAGAAGAAGTTGTTCGGCAGTGCATTAGTAGGTCGGCAGATGGCGGGACTGGGAGAGAGAGAGAGAGAGAGAGAGAGAGAGAGAGAGAGAGAGAGAGAGAGATGAGCAGGGGTTTACCAGTGGAAGGATGAGGAGAATTGGTTATGATGGTTTCTAAAGAAATTGATAAAAAAAAAAAAAGGATGACCTGTTGTTTCGTTCTGTGGCCAGTAATTGACACAGTAACTACCACAGGGCGAGGTGGTCATTTACTGACTCTTTGATTAATTGACATCAGTGATTATACGTACATATGTATCATAGGAATATCTTACCTCTCAGGGGAAGTAAACCAGATTTGCTGAGATGCTCTCTGATGGTTACGAAAGTGGTTCATACACACACACACACACACACACACACACACACACACACACACACACACACACACACACACTCACGTACGTCATTTCCCCAGTGGAAATGTTCCACGTCACTCCAGTGGTGGAAGGTGTCACTGAGGTGGAAGGCGTCACTGTAATGGTCTCTCACTGGAGGAAAACTTTCTATGTATGCGTCTGTGTCGCTCCTTAACAGGTCTGCGGGAAGTTGGGAAGTGTGTGTCAACATGGGTTAGGTCTTGTGGGAGGGTCTGGCAGGGGATGGGAAGGAGGGTTCATGAGGGAAGGGGTGGTATGTAAGGGGACAGGGGAAGTCAAAAGGAATGAGGTTGCATGGGAAGGGGAGTGTGTCTGTGGGGGTGTCTGAAGGAAGGAAAAGGGTAGAGAGGAGAGGGGGTCAGTGGCATGGGGGCTGCAGGGAAGAGGGTGTCAAAGGAAAGGGAAGAGGAAGTCAAAGTGAAGGGATAGCCCATAGAAATGAGGTGGCAGGGAGATGGGGAAATCAGAGAGAAAGGATGTGGCAGGGAAGGGAGAAGGGAGTTAGAGAGAAGGGGAGGCAAGGGAAGGGGGAGTAAAAGGGAAGGGATGACAGGCGAAGGAGTCGAGGAGACAGATGGAGGAAGACCTGGAGTGTAATGGATAAGTTTGGGCGACTATGTCAAGCGACAGGTTGAATGGTGTGGTGTGGGCCTGTGGTCGACTTCTTGGTTGAGTTGTCCAAGCGGTTTAAGGTATCGGTTGGACCGCCCACCTGTTCTGTGGTCAATTTGGTTATATATATTCTAGTATGTGACTGGTCGAATGTTGCCTGTATGGACATGGTGGATTTGGTCGCTCGGTTCTTCGTCCGACCTTTTGTAAGTGTTCTTTGGCCAGAAGTTCATTTAGTGGGCCACCAACTTCCTCCCTCGCCTCCCGTCACTCCCCTTACCTCCCTAAAATCCCCCTGCTCACTTCCTTCACACAACTACTCCATCTCTCGAAATCCCTCTGCCTGCCCAACATTTACCCACGTCCCCAGAGTCCCAGTTCCCGCTTCCCCTCACCTCCCACAGTCCCGCTTCCCCCGCCTCCCAAATCTGACAGACCTCACGAATGTTCCGCACCCCCCCAGAAATTCTCATCAAAATATATATATAATATATATATTGCCCAGTGGACAGAGAAATACAATGGATACTTTTTTGTCACCCGTGACATTCATCGCATCTCTGTGTACAGGATATAACATGAAATTATTATATCATTGTGCTCACTATGAAAAAAAAAAGAGTCAGTAGATAAAGAGCTACAAATCCTGTCGAGATAAATGGAAACCACACTCTTCATGGCCAGTGTACATAGTGTACCATGATAATGAGAGGACCGTACACCCCATGGCCAGTATGTGGTATTCCATGGTGAGAATGCTGCTGCTGCTGCTGCTTCAGGTGCCATCATCATGTGTGCTTATAAGGATGTATCTGTTGTTGTTGTTGTTGTTGTATTACACCCACTCTAATGTTCTGTAAGCGAAGTTGGCACTGGTAAGATCATACTTCGGTTGTGGCCATTACGGATGAAAAAAAAGGGATATTGACGAGCGTGAGAGGAAGGTTGTAGATGTTATGATTAGCTCCTTGTGTACATCTGTATGTGTAGAGCTGGCTCTAAGATGTGGGAAGGGTTATAGGGAAGGTGGAAGAACGAAAGAAGGAAGAGAAATTCACAACTTTCCTGCTCGAGGAACGAAGCGGGTGTCATAACGGCCAGTTCTCGTGTGTCTGGTTTAGACAAGAAAACTCTGGGAAGCAGCAGCCAAGTCAAGACTTCTGCTATGACCAGGTTACGGCCAAGCTATGGCACTGCTGGTGGCCAAGCCATGAGGTTCGTCATCATGACGTCCCACACTCTTAACCCGTAGGACGTGGAGTCACTGGGGTGCCTTTCACCTGATTCAACAAAAGGACAGTCCATCATGCCCCAAGGGTCGTACCGTCGAAGTGCTTAAGGGCTCGTACCGTTGTGCTCAAAGGAGAAGCTACCGTCGTTCTCAAGGGGCTAACTTAACTTCAGCTACTGGGTTCGTCCCCCCTTAGCCACACCGTTCTTGGAAGGGTCGGGCACGCGAACGTATTTCACGGTTGATTTTCAGTGACTTTTTGTGCTGAGGGCTGCTGCTGGTGGTGGTAGGTGGGTAGTGGTGGTGACGGTGCTTGTGGTGGTGGCAGAGGGGGGAGTTGGGTGGGTCATAGGGGCGTACCCCTGAGCTATGGAAATACCTCCAGGTCATTTTTATATTAGTCACATCATCTCGTTTTCTTTTTGTTGCTTTTTCCTATTTTCTTGCAGACATACGTCGTCGTCTTGCAATATGATTTAATTCCCTATAAAGACTATGGTTGTTACGAGTGCTCTCTACACCCTGTCTATCTAATTGGTAATAACATTCTGTCTCAACTGGTCAGTCTTTTTTTTATCTACTACTACTCACCTTGGATGTCCCTTAAGCAGATATTTCTCCCAAGTGCTCTTGGCAAACCTCTTGTAAGTCGTAGGAGTCCATGATGATTGTCTAGATCGTTGGGTCGGGTTTTCTCCCATACTTGAATTTTGTTTTGTTTTGTTTTCCTGGGAGATTTACATGTTTTTTGCCCAGACTACCTGCGTTATGACAAAACTGGGTTTCTTTTTTTTATTTACCCTTGAACAAAAAGAACTTAAGGGCAGTCGAGTACGACTTATATGTGAAGCTTGAGCACGACGGTACGACCCCTTTATGTTAACACGACGACCCTTTAGCACAACCGTTTTGACCATTGAGTACGATGCTTTTTCCCTTAACCTGACCCTAAAAGCGAGATCAAACATCAGGACAATAAAATTAGAGGGGACTGATAAGAAGACTGATAAGGAGAAACGACTGATTTAAACTGGATTAAGAAAAAGGGGAAATCTGTGTCAGCGGAGAAGAAGCACATAAAAAAAAAAAAAAAAAGTGTGGTAGGGAAAGGGCTTTCAGCTGGGGCCATCTGGCACCTCATCCTTCTCACTTCCAGCTCCCTCCAACCACCCTCTTTTCCCCCCAGCCCTACCCCCGCCCGCGGGTCGTGAGGGGAATGGAGGGACAATGTTTACCCGCTTCCCTCCCTGCTCATATCAGGCGGCTGACCTCTGTCGTAAAGGACTGGGGGCTTCACAGAGGCGATGTAAGTGAAGATGTGTTTGCCAGTTGAAAGGGGCTGCTGCTGTGGATTACGTTTAACAAGGTGAGTCTGCGCTGCCTCTCTGACCACATGGGCAAGAAGAGGAGTACTGACCACACGACCTTCCCCTCCCCCTTCACCCCTTTCTCCCATTTTTGCCCATAAGACGCAACCCTCAAGAAAGTCACAGGGGTGGGTACGGGCGGGGTGCCGCCGCGTCTCGGGGGAACAAGACAATCTCTCGCACTTACTCAAAACTGTAAGCGAGCATTGTTGCCGAGGGGTGTGTTTTTTGTGTCGGGCCCCCCCCCAAGGTGAGGAGGGTGGAGGCGGCTGGGTATGGCAACCATAGGGGGGCCGAACCCGGGTTTCTTGCGCTGCCGACAAAACCCCCCCCCCGGGGGAAAGGGTCCTTACAAGGGGGAAGAGTCCCTTCTTCCCTTTCCCGGGGTGGTTTGGGGAAAGGGGGGTGAGGGTGGGGGAGGGTATCCTGTTTGGGTGGGGAGGTCGACCCCCGCGTGACAGTTCGCCTGTCATTGAAAAGCGCCTGGTGTGGTGCTAAGAGAGCAACGTCCAGTACGTGAGACATAAGGGGAGTCCGTAACAGTACAGGGAAGGATAGATAACAAGGGAAGGGAAGTGTAAAGTAAATGAAGGGCGGACAAACCCTACATAGAAATGGAAAGCCTAAACAATTTACAAAGAGGTCTTTGATATTTTTCTGGAGGACAGTAATGGTATCCTAAAGTCCTTAATCTCTATAAATGGAGATAATACAAATGAAGGCTATCCCAACCCACTCCTACAAACAGGAGATGGATAGTAAAGCAAAAGCCCCCCCCAAACCCAAATCCGTCCATTACCACTAAAATTTAGGGGTAGGGAATAGGTGAGACCGATCGCGTACGCGTCAAACCGCCGGGATTACCGCCTGTAATGTGAAAAGATTACGTTGAAATTTCATTCAATGAAATTGCTAGAAATCCTAGACACTAAGAGTCGGGACTGATACAGTGGGGGAAACCGACCTCTCACAATGAACTTGATCTCCTCCGGGAGTGTGTAATTGATGTTTAAACATTCCCATGAGTTTCATTGATTTTTTTCCTTTTTGCACGATTGGGCCAATCCCCTCCCGACTCCCGAGAGGTGAATGATAACAGCCGTGTCCCCGCTCCCGAGTCCCCGGGTTGAAAAGTAGTGTCCGGTATGACCGGGGTGGCTGGGGTCGGGGACTTGGTGCGACCGTCATAGACGCGATCCTCCTCCCCAATCTGTTATGGCCCTTCCCTGGTGCACCGGTGGGCATCCCTGCCCTCCCAGTTCCGAGGCCCTGATGTCTTGCACCATTTGAAGGGCCCAAAAACCCAGGAATCTTTAAACCATGGTGCTCTCTCCCGGGTTTCGTGTCTACTCCCCCTGTCCTTCGCCACCCTCTTCTCTCCCTTCCCCTTAACTTGAGGGAAAGACGGAGGGGTAGAGCAACGGAGAGACGAGTTTGCCAGGATGGTTCCTGCCCCAGGGGGGGAAAAGGAACCAAACGTGTGTTTTTTTGTTTGCATTCCTCCTTTTCTTTTGTGTTAACGAAGAGAAAAACCTAAGCCCCCCCCCTTCCGTGACCCCTCCACCCAAACAACCACAAAACACACACACAACACACACACAACCCCACACACACACCACAACCCATCTCGTCAGTGTCTATAAGCTCCCCTCTAGATTTGGGCAGGGGGAGTTTAAAAACATTAAAGCAAAAGCTGAGCGCCCGCTATTTTTTACCTCAGTATAATTTTCAGTGAAGGCATTAGTGGTTGTTGGCCAGGGGGCCGATTAGAAGGTTAAACCCTTAGCAGAACGGTGTACGTCCTCTGGGTGAGGGCGGACGACCCGTGCATTACGACCCGCCTTTGGAAATTGGCACATGAGTTTTCCGGGTTCCCAAAAAAGGGGGGGGGGCCAACTTAGCCAAATGGTCTACCGTCGTGCTTTTTTGGGTCCCCACCTCCCCGGGGGTTGGCACAGGGGGCCCTGGTTTCCATGTAAGGGTCTACCTCGTATGAGGTTACCCTAGTCTCCAGGGCGTGCCCCGCGTGCTGATGCACTGACCAACAAAAAAACGCCGAGTCTGGGGGCGTGCTAATTGTTGCTTTCATCCCCCAATGGCCTGTTGAAACAACAAATTTTAGCGGAACGTTTTTTCCCGCGTACACCAAAAAATGTTACATCGCTTTGTCCCGCGTCAGACCGGGCTTTGTCTGGCGTGAAACGCGCCGTATTTGTGTACATGAGTAACTTTATATCTTTTGTTATTTTTTTTTTTGTATCTAAATCTACTTGGGGTAATTAACCAGAGGTTTAAACAGGTGACGAAACATTGCTCCTTTATGTACTGTACGCCTGGATTAGGATAGTCTGCAAATACGGTGAAAAATAAATAAATAAATATAAAAAATAAATGAATGAATAACAGCGTTTGAAAATTTTAAACGCCCCATAAATTTTTATTTGTAATTTGGTTTTTTTGGGTTTTTTTCAGTACGACGTACGACCCCTTTACACAACGGTGCGACCCTTAGCACACGCAAACGACCCTTTACCACGACGCTACGACCCTTGAGCACAACGCTACGACACTGTACAAAGGAACTCAAAAATTCAAACGTAACAGACCAAATGGGCCCTCTCGAGCTGTCCCGGACGTGGAAGACCTGAACATCTTGCATCAATGAGGGAAGACTGAAAATAATAGTACATTTTAAAACAGACAAACATGACAAAACTAAACGAAGGGGGTGGAATAATCGTTTTCCCTTCGTGGGTTTGAAAACGAAACAATTATCATTATTATAAAAAGAATTTTATATACCTCAACCAATCTTAACATATGTTTTAAAACAGTTACAATAATTTAAGAATAAGTAAATTTTGCGTCATTCGAGGTATAACGTTGCCCCCGGTTTTTTTAACCATCACTTCGAGTGTATGATCGACGAGGCCAACCCAAGCGAGTTCGTTAAATCGAGATTATCGACGCCTTTGTGATTTAATGCCTGGGATCAGATTTCCTCCCCAGCTAACTCTCTTTTCCCCAAACTAAATAATTTAAGTCTTTTGAGTCGGCTTTTTTCACAGGATTTAAATTTTTCAATTCGGGATCATCTTGTAAACTTAAAACCCCCACCCAAGATGAAAAAAAAAAAAGAGTCAGTAGATAAAGAGCTACAAATCCTGTCGAGATAAATGGAAACCACACTCTTCATGGCCAGTGTACATAGTGTACCATGATAATGAGAGGACCGTACACCCCATGGCCAGTATGTGGTATTCCATGGTGAGAATGCTGCTGCTGCTGCTGCTTCAGGTGCCATCATCATGTGTGCTTATAAGGATGTATCTGTTGTTGTTGTTGTTGTATTACATCCCCTCTGATGTTCTGTAAGCGAGGTTGGCACTGGTAGGATCATACTTCGGTTGTGGCCATTACGGATAAAAAAAAAGGGAGATTGACGAGCGTGAGAGGAAGGTTGTAGATGTTATGATTAGCTCCTTGTGTACATCTATATGTGTAGAGCTGGCTCTAAGATGTGGGAAGGGTTATAGGGAAGATGGAAGAACGAAAGAAGGAAGAGAAATTCACAACTTTCCTGCTTGAGGAACGAAGCGGGTGCCATAACGGCCAGTTCTCGTGTGTCTGGTTTAGACAAGAAAACTCTGGGAAGCAGCAGCCAAGTCAAGACTTCTGCTATGACCAGGTTACGGCCAAGCTATGGCACTGCCGGTGGCCAAGCCATGTGGTTCGTCATCATGACAACCCACACTCTTAACTCGCAGGAGGAGGAGTCACTGGGGGTGGCTTTCACCTGATTCGACAAAAGGACAGTCCATCATGCCCAAGGGTCGTACCGTCGAAGTGCTTAAGAGTTCGTACCGTTGTGCTCAAAGGAGAAGCTACCGTCGTTCTCAAGGGGCTAACTTAACTTCAGCTACTGGGTTCGTCCCCCCTTAGCCACACCGTTCTTGGAAGGGTCGGGCACGCGAACGTATTTCACGGTTGACGATTTTCAGTGACTTTTTGTGCTGAGGGCTGCTGGTGCTGGTGGTGGTGGTAGGTGGGTAGTGGTGGTGACGGTGCTTGTGGTGGTGGCAGAGGGGGGAGTTGGGTGGGTCATAGGGGCGTACCCCTGAGCTATGGACATACCTCCAGGTCATTTTTATATTAGTCACATCATCTCGTTTTCTTTTTGTTGCTTTTTCCTATTTTCTTGCAGACATACGTCGTCGTCTTGCAATATGATTTAATTCCCTATAAAGACTATGGTTGTTACGAGTGCTCCCTACGCCCTGTCTATCTAATTGGTAATAACATTCTGTCTCAACTGGTCAGTCTTTTTTTTATCTACTACTACTCACCTTGGATGTCCTTAAGCAGATATTTCTCCCAAGTGCTCTTGGCAAACCTCTTGTAAGTCGTAGGAGTCCATGATGATTGTCTAGATTCGTTGGGTCGGGTTTTCTACCCATACTTGAAGTTTTTGTTTTGTTTTGTTTTCTGGGTAGATTTACATGTTTTTGCCCGAGACTGACCCTTGCGTTATGACAACTGGGTTTCTTTTTTTTAATTTACCCTTGAACACGAACTTAAGACAGTCGAGTACGACTTTATGGTGAAGCTTGAGCACGACGGTACGACCCTTGAGTGTTAAGGCACGACGACCCTTGAGCACAACCGTTCGACCATTGAGTACGATGGCTTATCCCTTAACCTGACCCTAAAAGGCGAGATCAAACATCAGGACAGATAAAGAGTTAGAGGCGACTGATAAGAAGACTGATAAGGAGAAACGACTGATAAACTGGATTATGAGAAAAGGGGAGTCTGTGTCAGCGGGAGAAGAATGCACAGTAAAAAAAAAAAAAAAAGTGGGGTAGGGAAAGGGCTACAGCTGGGCCATCTGGCACCTCACCCTTCTCACTCCAGCTCCCTCCAACCATCTCCTCTTCCCCACAGCCCATACCCAGCCCGCGGGTCGTGAGGGCAATGTGAGGGGGGACAATGTCACCCGCTTCCCTGCTCATATCAGGCGGGCTGACCTCGTCGTAAAGGAGCTGCGGCTTCACAGAGGCGATGTAAGTGAAGAGTGTGTTTGCCAGTTGAGGGTCTGCTGCTGTGGATTACGTTATAACAAGGTGAGTCTGCGCTGCCTCTCTGACCACATGGGCAAGACGAGGAGTACTCGACCACGCGACTTCTCCATCCATCTTCACCCCTTTCTCCCATGTGCATAAGAGCGCATACCCTCAAGATAGTCACAGGGGTGGGTACGTCGGTGTGCCGCCGCGTCTCGGGGGAGACAAGACAATCTCGCACTTACTCAAAACTGTAGCGAGCATTGTTGTGCCGAGGGTGTGTGTTTGTGTGTCGCCCGCCCCCATGGTGAGGAGGAGGTGGAGGCGGCTGGAGGTATGGACACCCATGGGGGTCCGACCGGTTGCTTGCGCTGCCGAGCAACCCCCCCGGGGAGAGGCTCCTTACTAGGGAGAAGAGTCATTCTTCCCATTGTCCTGGTGTGTTGGTGATTGAGGTGAAGGGTGGTGGGAGGGTATCCTGTTTGGGTGGTGAGGTCGACCCCTGGCGTGACAGTTCGCCTGGTCATTGACAGCGCCTGGTGTGTGGTGCTAGAGAGAGCAACGTCCAGGTACGTGAGAGCATATAGGAGAGTCCGGTAACAGTACATGGGAAGGATAGATAACAAGGGAAGGGAGTGTAAAGTAAATGAAGGGCGGACCACCGTACATAGAAATGGGAAAGCCAGAGAACAGATGACATGACGGTCTTTGATGATTGCTGGAGGACAGTAATGGTATCCTAAAGTCCTTAGATCTCTATAAATGGAGATAGGATAGCAAAATGGAAGGCTTATCCCAACCCACTCCTACAGACAGGAGATGGGATAGTAAAGCAGAAGGCTCCTCCCACCCACTAGTCACGTCCATTACCACTAGAATGTTATGGTAGGGAAGTATGGGTGAGGGACCGATCGCGTACGCTGTCTACCGCCTGGAGTTACCTGCCATAGGTAATGTGAAAAGATTACAGTTGCATTTCATTCAATGAAATTGCTAGAAATCCTAGACACTTAAGAGTCGGTGACTGAGTACAGTGGTGGCACCGACCTTCTCATCAGATGGAGACTTGATTCTCCTCTCGTGGAGTGTGTAAGTGATGAGTACGAGTTCCCATTGGAGTATCCTAGTGAGTCTTATTCCCATTTGGCTGACGATTGGGCCAAGTACCTCCCGACTCCCGAGAGGTGAATGATAACAGCCGTGTCCTCCGCTGCCGAGTCGCCGAATGATGAGTCAGTGTCCGGTATGTCCGGGGCTGGCTGAGGTCGGAGGACTTGGTGCGACCGTCATAGACGCGATCCTCCTACCATCTGTTATGGCCTCCTTCCCTGGTGGCACCGGTAGTCATCCCTGGCCTCCCAGTTCGAGGCCCTGATGGTCTTGTCACCACTAGGGAAGGGTGCCCAGACCCAGGTAGTCATTACCAGATGTGTGTCTCTCTCCCTGGGCTCGTGTCTCGCACCTCGTCCTTCGCCACCCTCTTCTCTCCCTTGCCTCCTTAACTTGAGGGAAAGACGGAGTGGGTAGAGCACGGAGAGACGAGCTGCCATGATGGTTCCTTGCCCCAGGGAGGTGGGCAAGGAAGCCAAACTGGTGTGTTGGTGTTTGCATTCCTCCTTTTCATCTGTGTTAACGAAGGATGACAACCTAAGCACGTTGACCCCCTCCTCCTGGTCAAGACACCACACACACACACACACACACACACACACACACACACACACACACACACACACACACACACACGATCTCGTCAGTGTCTATAAGCGTCCATCTAGAGTTTGGTCATGCTGGAGTAAAAGCATTATAAGGCAACAGCTGAGCGCCCGCATATTTTCTACCTCAGTATATTTTCAGTGAAGGCGATTTAGTGGTTGTGGCCAGGCGCTCGATTTAGAAGGTTAAACTCCTTGAGCAGGAACGGTGTACGGTCCTCTGGGTGAGGGCGGTACGACCCGTGCATGTGACGACCCGGCCTTTGGACTTGGCACATGAGTTGCCGGGTCAAAAAAGGGGGTCGTGCCAACTTAGCCAAATGGTCGTACCGTCGTGCTTTATGGGTCGCACGCATCGGTGCCCAGGGGTCATACGGTACTAGTCGAGGGTCGTTGCCATGGTACCATGATCAAGGGTCGTACCGTCGTGATGGATGGTTTTACACGGCGTAGTCTCCAAGGGTCGTGCCGCGTCGTGCTGATGCGACTGACCAACGATAAAACGCCTGAGTCTGGCGGTCGTGCTAATTGTTGCCTTTCATCCCCCAATGGCCTTGTGTGATCAACATTTCAGCGGAACGTTTCCCGCGTACATCAAAGAATGTATACATCGCTTTGTCCGGCGTCAGACGCGGGCTTTGTCTGGCGTGAAACGCGCCGTATTTTGTGTACATGAGTAACTTTATATCTTTTTGTTATCTTTTTTTTTTTGTATCTAAATCTACTGGCGTAATTAACACAGAGGATGACACAGGTGACGAGCATTGCTCTCTGATGTACTGTACGCTCTGGTATTAGGATGAGTCAGTGCAAATACGTGTGAATAAATGAATAAATAAATATATAAATAAATGAATGAATAACAGCGTTTGACTTTCAAGCGCGCATGAATTTGTATTTGTAATTTGGGTTCTGTTTCTTTCAGTACGACGGTACGACCCTTGAGCACAACGGTGCGACCCTTAGCACGACGCTACGACCCTTGACCACGACGCTACGACCCTTGAGCACAACGCTACGACACTGTACAAAGGAACTCAAATGAATTCAAACGGTAACAGACCACTGGGTCCCTCTCGAGGCCTGTCTGTGATCGTGGAAGACACATGAACATCTTGCATCAATGAGGTAAGACTGAAAATAAGTAGTACATGTTAGAAACAGACAAACATGACAAAACTAGCGAAGGAGGTGGAAGTAATCGTCTCATTCGTGGATTTGAAGCGAAACATTTATCATTATTCATAAACGAATCTTTAGTAATACCCTCAACCAATCTTAACAATATGTTAACACATGTTAACAATAATTGAAGAATAAGTATTTCGCGTCATTCGAGGTATAACGTTTGCCCGCGAGTTTGTAACCATCACTTCGAGTGTGATGATCAGACGAGGCCAGCCCAAGGCGAGTTCGTTAGATCGAGATTATCGACGCCTTTGCTGAGTTTGAATGCCTGTATCAGATCCTCCCCAGCTTAACCTTCTCTTTCCCTACACTAAATAGATTTAAGTCTTTTGAGTCGGCTCTCACAGGATTTATTTCTCAGTTCGGGAATCATCTTGTAAACTTAAAACCCTCCACCCAAGATGGAAAAAAAAAAAAAAAAGACCTCATAACTCAGCGTGTCTGTTGAGTTCCTTTCCCTGGGCCAGATCGGTCTGACGACGAAGCCTTCATTCACCTCTGTAAAGCAGCAATATCCTACCACCCCTTAATAACCGGGGCTTCTGTTCTTGGTGGGGGACAATGGGTGTTGGCGAGGTTAGCAGGGTGGAGACCGGTTAGTACCGAGTGCGTCTTGTTGCCAGCCAAGTATATTGGAAACTGAGTGGCCTCAATTGCCTTTTGGGGGAGGAGGGTGAGGTGGGGGGGTGGAGAATGAAGTGGTTCATTGTTGTGTTACCGACAAGCGCTTCGGGGGGGGGGGGGTGTCTCTGGATTGTTCATCCCCCTCACAGTTCGTAGATTGCTGTCACTGTGGCGTATTGTATTCGTCATGAAATACAAAGGTAACTCATTAATATTGTCTGACTCTCCAGCTGAGGCGTGTCAAGAGAATAGACAACATAATTAGCTCCCTGTTTTTATATATTTTTCACGAAAGTTTAAAAAAAAAAAGTATTCATCCATCAACTTTAAAAAAGTGTAGATGAATCACAGGCCTTATTATGTCATTCCTGTTCCCTCGCTTAATGCTTGGTTCATTCCGTTGTTCCCTCTCCTTCGCGTTTTCATAGTGTGATACTGGGTCATTCCATCGTCCCATTCCCTCACGTTTCCATACAGGGTATATTGGCGGTTCATTCCATCGTCCCGTTTCCCCTCGCGTTTTCAATAGTGTTTTTGTTGATTGTCTGCCGGAGGCACAATTTTGATGCCTCATGGCTCGGTAGTCACGACGTAAATTAAAGCTGTTCCCAGCTCGGGGCTGATAGACTGGGCGTCTCGGCAAGTCAGTGGTAGGTAGCACGATGAAAAAGAAAATGTCTTTTGTCTCGTAGGCTCGAAGCGTCTCGGGACCGGGTCATTATGTTCGCCACGACCGCCGTCGCGACGGACGGTTCCTCCTCCCGCAGCAGCAGCTGTTGTGTGAGGCGGCGCTGGGCGAGACAAGAGTCCTGGCCTCCTCTCGTCATCCCTGCTGAGGGTAGAGAGGGGGAGTGTGGGTGGTGATGGAAACCATCGTTTGGGCTGTAGGAGTCTAGGAGTCGCCTTCGTCCGTGTACTGCATCTCATACACTCCCCCCTGTTCGAGGAATTCATGAACGCTCGGCTTCATACAGCCCCTCCTTGTAACCACCCCCTCAGTGCACGAGGGCACGACCCTCAAACAGGAAGGTACGACCATTCAGCACAAAGGCCTGGTGTTCGACCAGGCCACCAAAGGTCGCAACGTCATCCTCAAAGATATAATTGAAATTCTCATCAAAAATACCGTGAGTAATCAAATCGTTATTAGCATAGCTGTGAATCCTTCATACCTGGATGATCTAGCCGATCCCGAGCGGTGAATGTATTCCGATTAGACTTTAAAATATCGGGTCAAAACAGTTGAATCCGATCTCTCGAAAATGTGATTCTGATGACGGGGGGAGCAGCAAGCAAGCAGCAGCAGGCCCCAATCCGCCACTGGACTGTAGCGGTATTGGTCATACAAATCCCGAGTATTGTGGGATGAGAATTGTTGGCGGTGTTTGGCTGGTGATGAGTTAGTTTTTTTGGTCTGTGTTCCTGGTTTTTGTGTAAGGTGTAATTAGCTCGGTGTACACGGAGAGGGAGTTTTTTTTTTTACACGTGTGTGTGTGTGTGTGTGTGTGTGTGTGTGTGTGTGTGTGTGTGCTGACGTGTGTGTCAACACCTGCGCCTACATTAACACCCAAGCGCCACTTTTGTCAGGCACAGGATGGGGGGGGGGATCACCTTCAGGCACTCACCAGGGCAGTAACTTAAAACCAGATGGAAGAGAGACGTTCGTAAGGGAAAGGAAGGACACACTCCCCTTAGGGAGATGGGAAGGGACGGTACCTGATGGTACCTTAGGATGGTGATAATGGAAGAGGGACGGGAGGTGGAACTGTCACTTGAGAGGGGGTAACTCTAAACATGGGATGGAAGAGGAAGTCCAGGGGTTTAGAACCGATTCCTGAAGGATCTTACAGTTGGTATTAAAGGTCTGTGAGGTGGGATATAGTGGGGGTGGGGTGTTGTTGTTGGGACGGCTAAAAAGGGTGTTGTTGAGAAGGGCGAAGGTACAGCTCTGATAAAACCTGTATTTATGAAGGGTTCTCAGTGAGTGGGGAAAGTAGGGTTAGTTGAAGAAAGGTAAAATCTAATAGTAGCTGATTTGACCATTCACTCGACCTCTCATCTTGTCCCGTCACCGGGGACTTTGATTGTAGACCTCGACCTGACGTCTAACATGATCCATGAATATAAAGCTGACCTGGCTGAAGACACCAGTGCGTTACGAGAGCAGAGCAAATTATGCTGAACCCTCCTGCATACTTTAGTGGTCGGGTCTGAGCTGCGCCTGGACACTGGGCGCTTGTGACTTTCCTCTGGTCTTATCTTTGGCTTTCCATGGCACCTCTAGGCCTTCCATGGCAACCCTTGGCTTTCTATGGCACTCCTTGGCTTCCCATGGCACCTCTTGGCTCCCCTTGGCTTCCCATGGCACCTCTTGGCTTCCCTTGGTACAGCTGTTCCTTGACGAGACTGTCCTTTGTTTCGTCAACTGCCGATGAAGCAGACGAGCCAAAGGTGACGTTTCACTCACGTAGTAACCTCAACCAGTCGGAGTCCGGCAATATATATATATATATATATATATATATATATATATATATATATATATATATATATATATATATATATGTATGTATATATATATATGAAGTAAAAGAACACACTGTCTTAAAAAAAATGAATGTTAGAACCTCACTTTATACAGACGTGATGATTTATTTTCAAATCCAATACAATTTCGGTTTTTCACAACCTCCTCTCAATTGGAATGCCATCTGAAAAGAGCTCGTGAAAACTGTATTGGATTTGAAAATAGATCATGTCTCCGTGTCTCCTCGAAGTGTGATTTTTAACCTTCATATATATATATACTATTCTGAAGGAAGTCATTTCTAGACATTCTCCACATGTTTGATCAATCGAACCTTCAAAAGACTTTCTTGAAACTCATTCGAATGTTAAAATAATGTGGGGTTTTTTTTTATCTGTCATTCGACTTTCAAGAATTTGTTTTTCTGAGGTTCGAGACAGTGCCATATTCAGTCACTGGAGGTCTGTAGACGATAAGAGCGACCTCCACGGTTGCAGGTAACAAGAGCGTCGCTCCTAATGATCCTGATCATGAAGGGCTGGGCATAAGGCTTTATGACGGGTACGTCGCCACGGTAATAGATAATTACTAATTACCTTAATTAGCTTGGGTATAATTACCTTAATTAGCTTGGGTATAATTAGATTGTGAATATATTGACGGTAGAACTCATGCTAGTCTCTGAATGGCGACAGATATACCGAACAGATATACCAAGTAGAGCTTTGAGATGGCTTATAGAGGTTTGGTCCCGACATGAGCTAATGATATTACATTCTCTCTCTCTCTCTCTCTCTCTCTCTCTCTCTCTCTCTCTCTCTCTCTCTCTCTCTCTCTCTCTCTCTATCTATCTATCTATCTGTCTATCTATCTATCTATCTATCTATCTATCTATATATATATATATATATATATATATATATATATATATATATATATATATATATATATATATATATATATATGTGTGTGTGTGTGTGTGTGTGTGTGTGTGTGTGTGTGTGTGTGTCATGCAGATGTCTGGCGTTATCTTATCTGAAGACCAAAGAGAAGCATACACACACGAGACACAAGGCATTTAGCGCCTTAGTCCCAACTCGCAGTTGTAAATGAAGTTTCATTTGACCCCAGTACACACACACACACACACACACACACACACACACACACCAGAGGCGACGGCTCTTCATACTCAACAACTTAAATGGCAGAACTCAGCCCGCCAGAATGAGGTCAGACCAAGTTATGCCGATGGCAATGTCCATCTCCATTTCTCGCCAGAGTCGCTTCATGCTTTTTGGAGGAGGAGGGACCATCATCACCAGTGTCTCCATTTCTTGCCGGAACTGATGCATGTATCACGGGCGGCTACATCAACGGGGTTATCTTCACGACCGAGTTGATATATATATGTATGTATATATATATATATATATATATATATATATATATATATATATATATATATATATATATATATATATGGCCGGTGCATCAACAGGGGTCGAGAGGCAGCGTTTGAGTAAAGAGCTCACCGCGGGTCTGGCACCGACCTCATCAGTGAGGGGAAATTGATGTCGTATGTTGGGAGAGAGTTTACACCTTCCATCATCCAGCTGAGGGCCTCAATGCTTCCAGCTGAGGGCCCGCACGCTTCCGTCGGTATATTCCAGGACGCCTTCTACAGTGCTCCAAAATGCCTCCAGCGGCATTCCAGGATGAAACCAATTTCAATTTCTTTTTTTTCAGTTTGCCTCTGGCATTGTTTCAGGATGCCTTCTGCAGTGTTCCAAGACACCTCCAGCAGTGTTCCAGGAACCCTCCAACAGTGTTCCAAGAGGACTCCTGCAGTGTTCCAAGACACCTCCAGCAGTGTTCCAGGAGCCCTCCAGCAGTGTTCCAGGAACCCTCCCGCAGTGTTCCAAGATGACTCCTGCAGTGTTCCAAGATGCCTGCAGCAGTGTTCCAAGATGACTCCTGCAGTGTTCCAAGATGCTTGCAGCAGTGTTCCAGGAACCCTTCAGCAGTGTTCCAGGATGCTTCCAACAGTGTTTCATAATGCCTGCAGCAGTGTTCCAGTAACCCTCCAGTAGAGTTGCAAGATGCCTGCAGCAGTGTTCCAGGATGACTCCAGCAATGTTCCAAGATGCCTCCAGACGAGTTGACACTCAAGTGTAATTAATCGTAATGCTAATAACACTAAGGACCGTATACCTAGTCTAGACCTTCAGCGCAGCTAACCAACCAGCCTGATAACACTTGTTTCCTACTGGAACGGTTGTTGCAGTTTCCTGGAACATGAAGATCAGACCCTTCTAGCAAGTGGACGCTGAGTCTGGAAGGAGGTCGTTTGTTTTGTTTTCCCAGGCCACGTCTCCCGCACGTGATGAGTGGAACTTACGAAAATTAGAAAAGCAGGATATTTTGAGCACAAGGAGCCAGCCAGCCATGGGTGTCTTATTTCCCACTGTTAGACATCCACAATGGAGGCATTTCATAATTCAGTTTATCTTCTTGTTAATAGGTATACACCAAGGCACTGCATAACCCGTTCTATGGATACAACGATCAGGATATGAAATATAAGCTGACAGAACCCAACAGATGGATGGATAACTGAATATGCGAAGGCAGAAAACTCGCTTCATTGATTTAAAAAGAAGTTAATGAAAGACGATGAAGGAGATAAGTGGGGTTAAATGGGAGGCATCCGCCAGCAGACGGGAGGAGAACTAAAGATTATCACCAGATGGGAACACCCTTCCTCCCAGGCACATCTGTCACCCCCCCCCCCCACACACCTGTGTTGTTGTTGTTGTTGTTAATCTCTCTCTCTCTCTCTCTCTCTCTCTCTCTCTCTCTCTCTCTCTCTCGCGCGCGCGCGCGCGCGCGCGCGCGCTCGTTCATCATCATCATCGTCTCCCACTGTTCGTATTTCATCCATCTTCCTATCCACGCTTTCCTCTCATATTCTTCTTTTCCTCCCTCCTTCACCTCTTCGTCCTCCTCCTCCTCCTCCTCCTCCTCCTCCGCCTCCTCCTCCTCCTCCTCCTCCTCCTCCTCCTCTCGCTCGTGAGTCTTCAGCCACACCCTTAGAGCCTTTCACCCCGCAGCAACATTCCGGGCTTTGTTTATGGTTTGGTTGCCGGCGGGAGCGTTTGTGTAAATAATGATTAAGGAACCATCACGCCCGGTGGATTCCCGGTACTCGAACAGCAGCAGCGGGTGGACCCGCCCCAAGTCGTGGCTGATCTCTTGTCTAGCCGGGAGTGGGGAAGGGAGCCAGGCAACCAGGCAACACTACAGGGGAATTACAGACGAAAGCCAGACAACGTTACATGGGAATACGGAAGAGAACCGGACAAGAGACCTGGTCTCTTACGACGAGGTTAATCCACTGGAGGACAGTAATTGTATCCCGAATTCTTAATCTGTATTGATGGAGACAGGATTGTAAAGCAGATGGCTCCTCCTCACCCACCCACCCACCACTCTAGATGGAGACACGATGGTGAAGGAGATATCTCCTTCCCAACCCGCCACTGTAGCTGGAGAGAGAACAGCGAAGTAGATGGCTCCTCCCCACCCACCACCATAGACAACAGAGGACTAGGAATTTATAGAAAACATGTTGAGTTATGTCGGTGCATGAAAGGTTAAGCGTTGATGATTCAGGGGACCCACTGAACAAGACGCAACTCCTCCAGATTTTTGTGTGTCTAAAGAAAGTGTCACACGTTAGCAGGTGCTAAATAATGTTTGTGTGTGTGTGTGTGTGTGTGTGTGTGTGTGTGTCTGACAGGTGCAAAGAATATATGATACTTAAGTTTCTGTCTCTGTGTATATTACAAAAGGGAAGAATGTATTTTGGGAGACGACATCAGAATTTGGAAGCAGAAGAGTATGGGACTATGGTCGAATGTAAGAGTTAAGATACAGAAATATATATATATATATATATATATATATATATATATATATATATATATATATATATATATATATATATATATATATATATTTCTTTTTTTTTTCCTTGGAACTGTCTGGAGACCCATCACCATCCACGTGAAAGATGACCTCTTCCGACGTGGTCAAACAGCACCCGGGTCGTTCACTGGGAGGGAAATGAGAGTCGTGAAGAGAGCCAATGGCTTTGGTTGACCTGCTAAGGACGTGTGGATGTTGAGAGAGAGGAGTGTGGGCAGTGAGAACGCTGTAAAGGAGGACCTTATTACCAGTTACCAGTGGCCAGCAGAGGTGATGGTCTGGTCTTCGGCTCTCGTTTGGTCTTCTTTCCCCAGTGTGTTACCTTCCCGTCCTCACCCCCTAGTGTGGTAGCTTCCTGTCCTCTACCCCCAGTGTGGTATCTTCCCGTCCTCACCCCCCAGTGTGGTAGCTTCCTGTCCTCTCCCCCAGTATGGTATCTTCCCGTCCTCACCCCCTAGTGTGACAGCTTCCCGTCCTCTCCCCCAGTATGGTATCTTCCCGTCCTCACCCCCTAGTGTGACAGCTTCCCGTCCTCTCCTCCGGCGTGGTAGGTTCCATTCCTCTACCTCTAGTGTGGTCAGACCCCATTCTCTAACCCAGCGTCGTCACATCCCGTCACTCTACCTGCAGCACCAGGACGTCCTGTTCCTTTCAGACCGTTTAAGAAATGATGATTAGAAAGTAATCAGTATTACATTAATCATTCGTATGATAGTTAGTGGTGGAGGTGATTACTTCCCTGATAAAATTCAAGCCAGAACCAACAACATCGGCTGGACGCTGTGCCTTCGGTCCATTTCGAACCCCATTTTATTTCTTGAGATTGAGCTTCGCATAAAACTAAGCCTTGCCCCAATAGTTTCCTCCCTGAGACTCACTCTTAGCCCAATAATTGTCACCTAAGACTCAGCCTTGTCCTGATAACTCTTCCCAAAGACTCAGCCTTGGCCTGATGACCCTTCCCAAAGACTCAGCCTTGGCCTGATGACCCCCGCAAGACTCGACCTTGGCCTGATGACCCCCGCAAGACTCAGCCTTGGCCTGATGACCCCCGCAAGACTCAGCCTTGGCCTGATAATTCCCCTATAAGACTCAGCCTTGGCCCTGGAGATACAGCTGTGTTGCCTGGCGTCACACTGAAAAGGTCAGGGACCAGAAATAGGCCAGATGTATAGTGTTCACAGCCGGCATTTGGAAAGCTGAAAGGCTTTTTCTTGCCTCCGTGGAGACGCCGCCTACGACCGAAAGTCAGTCTCCTTAAACGACGGGACGTCTCGAAAACGAACGAATGTCTCCGAGGAACGACAAGAGTGCCACTCGTAAAACTGCGAGACTGTCCTCAGAAACGACTGAGTTGCCTCATGCAAACGACTTAAACGACTGTGTCATGAGCTACCAAAAGTCTCATTAAACGTCCGAGTGGTTCGTGAGTAACCAAACGACCGAGGGCCTCCCAAAACGACAGAGGGTCTCACAAAATGACAGAGGATCTCACAAAACGACAGAGGGTCTCACAAAACGACAGAAAGTCTCACAAAACGACAGAGGGTCTCACAAAACGACAGAGGATCTCACAAAACGACAGAGGATCTCACAAAACGACAGAAAGTCTCACAAAACGACAGAGGGTCTCACAAAATGACAGAGGGTCTCGCATAACGACAGAGGATCTCCCAAAACGAAAGAAAGTCTCCCAAAACGACAGAGGATCTCACAAAACAACAGAAAGTCTCCCAAAACGACAGAGGATCTCACAAAACGACAGAAAGTCACCCAAAACGACAGAGGATCTCACAAAACGGCAGAGGATCTCACAAAGCGACAGAGGATCTCACAAAACGACAGAGGATCTCCCAAAACGACAGGGGTCTCACAAAACGACAGAATGCCTCACACAGACGACACGGTATCTCTTCTCAACGACGTGAAAGTTGGTCGTTTGAAACGTCAGTAGAAACACGCCTGACTGACAGTCACCCAGGTGACTTGAGTCTCTCACTTTCTCAAGTCTGCTAATCTGAACGTCTCTCTCAGTCTCTCCCACCTCGACTTCGGCAACCCTTATCCTCTTGTCTCCCTTATGAAGAAAAAGAAAGCCTAACGACCTACCTCATAAATGTTTAACGAGCTCACGGAAAATACCTCACCAGCTCTCTCTCTCTCTCTCTCTCTCTCTCTCTCTCTCTCTCTCTCTCTCTCTCTCTCTCTCTCTCTCTCTCTCTTAACGATCTGTCATACGACTACGTGAGTGATTTCCGTCGTAAATGCCTCTCGAGCTTCCTCATAAAGATAATAGTACTGAATGGTTGTCTCACAGACGCTCGACGAACTCTCTCATAAATATGGTGACGGTGCTCAGAATTCCCTTTATAAGAGTTCTCTCACATATACGCAACGGTCTCTCTCATATACGCAACAATCTCTCACATATAAGCAACGATCTCTCACATATACGCAGCGATCTCTCTCATATACGCAACAATCTCTCACATATACGCAACGATCTCTCACATATACGCAACAATCTCTCACATATAAGCAACGATCTCTCACATATACGCAGCGATCTCTCTCATATACGCAACGATCTCTCTCATATACGCAACGATCTCTCTCATATACGCAACAATCTCTCACATATACGCAACAATCTCTCACATATACGCAACGATCTCTCACATATACGCAGCGATCTCTCTCATATACGCAACGATCTCTCTCATATACGCAACGATCTCTCTCATTTACGCAACGATCTCTCCCATCTGTATGGTGGTGACGGGACTCAAAGTTGTGTGTTCTCTTGAAGTATCACACAAAAGATTTTCAAAAAAAAAAGAAAAAAAAAAACATTTAAATGAGTTCTCATAAATGCTAGAATAATGCTCACATGAGGGACTATGACACCCAGATATTTCATACCGACCCAGACAATATATACCTCAGCTGGATAGAAGGGAATTTTCTTTCACTTTTTTTTTCCTCGAAGTCTTATAAAAGATTAAAAATGCTTTGAGAAGCTTAATTAGTTAACACGAGTGAAGCCTGCTTATTGCTGCCCCCCCTTTATAAAAGCCTTTCCTCAGTATTTTCATTAGGGATTTTTTTCTCCTCTCTCTCTCTCTCTCTCTCTCTCTCTCTCTCTCTCTCTCTCTCTCTCTCTCTCTCTCTCTCTCTCTCTCTCTCTCTCTCTCTCTCTCTCAGTCCACAAACATGGCAGTCTCCTCCGTCTCACACCTCATAGCTCTTGTCATCACAAGACTCGTCCTTCGTAGTAACTTCTTCGTCCTTTTTTTTTTCTCTCTCTCTCTCTCTCTTTTATTGCGGTGAGCGCAACGCGCCAGCCCTGCCACATGGGAAAGAAAACGTCCCCCCTTCGGCAGGTAATCGTATGTAACAACTTTCTTTTCACTCCTTTCACCCATTAACTCCCCATCCCCTCATCATCCCCATAACATCCCACACCCTCATCATCCCCATAACATCCCACGCCCTCATCATCCCCATAACATCCCACCCCCTCATCATCCCCATAACATCCCACACGCCCTCATCATCCCTATAACATCCCACGCCCTCATCATCTCCATAACATCCCACGCCCTCATCATCCCCATAACATCCCACACGCCCTCATCATCTCCATAACATCCCACACGCCCTCATCATCCCTATAACATCCCACACCCCCTCATCATCCTCATAACCCCCCACCTACCCTCCCCCTCATCAACCTCATAAACCCCACCACCACTCCCTCACCATCCCCATACCACCCCCATCCCTCATCATCATCATCCCCATAACTCACCCATTTCCTCAACTCATTTTCACTCATTTCCTGAACCCGACTGATGTAATCGTGGCAATCTCGACTCCGTATCGGACCCACGTCATTGGGATATTTTCCCTCGGGAGAGAGAGAGAGAGAGAGAGAGAGAGAGAGAGAGAGAGAGAGAGAGAGAGAGAGAGAGAGAGAGAGAGGGGAGTGGAGGGGAAGGGAAGGGTTGGTTGCACGAGTCCAAAAGGCCCCCCCCCTCCCTCAGCGCCTCCATCCTCCTCCTCCCCCAACCCTTCGTTGGAATCGTGTTTTGGTGGTGGGGGGATGCGCCCAAATCAGGTCTACGACGAGATGACTCTAATTTGGGCATAACGGTGTGGACGCGTCTCGAGCTACGATGGTGTGGCTGAACCCACGGGTGTCGGCGGTGATTGATGGAGTGAGGGAGGATGCGTGGTCAGGTGTTGGAGGTAAGTGGAGGCGATTCGTGGAGGGGATTGCTTAAGGAGGTTGGGGGGGGGATTGGATGATTGGTGGAAGGATTCGTAGGGGGGGATTAGATGGCGGACATTGAGTTATTTGTTTGTTATGAGTGGATGTGCTTGTGTGGGTGTGGTGTGTGTGTGTGTGTGTGTGTGTAATTACTGGTTTATCCTGTACGAGGAAGGAGTTTTAGACTCGTAGGGGCTTATCTCTTGAAGTGTGTGTGTAGGTGTGTGTGTGTGTGTGTGTGTGTGTGTGTGTGTGTGTAGGTGTGTGTGTGTAGGTGTGTGTGTGTGTGTGTGTGTGTGTGTGTGTGTGTGTGTGTGTGTGTGACGTGTCAATTCCGAATGGTTTTCTCACCGTCTACCCCCAGTTCTCTAGGCCCCGTCCTTCCTCCCTTCATCGTGGAGTTTGTTTGTGAAGACCTTTTCAAGAAATAGACGATGGTTTGTTTAACTAAGTAGGCTCAGCGTTTTGCCCCGGGGGAAATATATATCTTTTACTCCTCCCAAGACGCCATGAGTTTCTCTCGCTACCAGGTGAGGTTCTTGGAGGCATGAATAACATCTGTCACTCAATAAGGTTAGTTTTGTATGTATCTTTAAGACACATATTTTTTTTTTCTAGATTTTTGAAGGTTTTCGAAAGGTGACGTATCGCCTACAATATTTCTCACAGTCGTAGAGGTTAGGTTCTTGTGCATGTATTATCTTTTATATTTCGTAGACTTTGTCCTCTTCTTTTTTTTTCTAACTTCTGTGATAGGGAGATTCCGTGTTTTCTAGGCGATATACCTGGTTTCTAGAACTTTAACTAGTAGTCTAACTCTGTTTAGAAGAGTGGGTTTTTTTTCTTCTAAAGTTAGGTTTTTGGTGTCATCAGAATGTTTTGTTTTACGTGGCAGTGAGTCATTCAGGATTCAGGTCACGTCCCTCCGTCATCCCTCCGGCAGGAGAGCTGCTGTGAGAGGAAGGCATTGCAACGGAGAGGGAGAGTGGCCAAGTGGCAGACCTCCTCCTCCTCCTCCTCCTCCTCCTCCTCCTCCTCCTCCTCCTCCTCCTCCTCCTCTTCCTCCCCGCCACGCCCTCCCCGGTGGGAGTGATTATATACATACTCAGTATTCACGTTTGTTCTTAGATATATAAAAACAGTCAAACGATTTCTCCTTTTTCATCCTCTTTTGCCCCGTTGCTCGACAGGATCCCCCGTTATTTCACGACGAATTTACAGTATGCAAATTATTTTGGCTTTGGGCGCATTCCAGACGACATTGTTGTGTTGTGTGTGGCTCCCGCTGGGGGGGGCTGTGAGGGCGGGATGGCTGTAAAATAATTCTTCAGCTTTGTACGTAGATATGTTATCCAGTGTAGTTGTTCACCAGGGACGTGTCAGCCTTGAGTGGGCTGTCTACCAGTGGTGATGTGAATGGTTCCTTTGTCGGTCAGTAGTGGGATGGTGCACTTGTAGGAGGGAAAATAGAGGGACATGTAAGGGGGGAAATAGAGGGACGTTTAAGAGGGAAATAGAAGGATTCGATCAAGGGGAAATAGGAGGATTCGGTAAAGGGGAATGGAAGGACTTGGAGAATAGAAAGACTTGTAAGAAGGAAACAGAGGGTCTTGTAAGAATGGAACACAAGACTTAGAATGGAGAAATAAAGGGGCTTGTAAAAGGGGAACAGCAAGACTTAGAAGGAGGAAGTAAAAGGACTTTTAACTGGGAAACAAAAGGGCTTGTATGAATTAAGTATATTGACTTAACAGAGGTAAGAGAAGCATTTGAAAGAGGGTTATAAAATGGCTTATAAGAAGGAAACAAAAGATGGAAGGACATTGAAGAGCTTGTAAGAGAAGGAAAAGTAGACAGAGTGGGAAGAGGGTACAGTCGGCGAGAGTAGGGATATGACTGGGGGGGCAAAATGCAGAAATTAGACGGTAAGGATGATGGGGAATGGGTGAATTGGGTGATAGAAAGGGGATAAGAGAGTGGGAGTAACGTGGGGAGGAAGTTAGGAGGAGGGAAGGTACGAGGAGGAAGGGATGATGGAGAGGAAACGAAGGGAGCAGGAGACGACGAGGAAAAAAGAATGTAGTAGGAAGGGGGTGGTGGGGAAATTAGAAGTGTGAAAGTGGATGATAAAGTGAGTGGGGAGGATTGGTGTTGGGGAGATATGGGCCGGATCTGATATACTAGATATACAATACGAGGTCTTGAGGGACCTGGGGTGTCTAGATTAGGAGGAGTACCTGATGAAACACACCTACACGATCAGGTCGGCAAGGCCTCCACCTTGACCTACATCCCTA
>NC_092260.1:22559698-22659698 GCF_036320965.1 Panulirus ornatus | reverse complement strand
ATATATATATATATATATATATATATATATATATATATATATATTAATGCAATGCTATGGCTGTATTCCATGTACACACATAATTTCCTCTGTAAATGGTATGAGTAAATCAAGTGATATTGTCAAGTGGATGACTACAGTGATCAGGCCTAAGAAACTGGCACACAAATTACGAGTGGCCGGTTTGCTTATCTTTACGTATTACTAATGTATTTCATAAGCCAGTGTGTACTAATGTATATTTAGAATGTTTTGTTCAGACGCTCATGCCCATAGGAGCTGAGAATTTATTGTTAATTGATAAAATGAACGAGAGTAGTACGTAAAAAGAAAATGGAAAGTACGAGGGAGGGGGGGGGACAAAAGAAAATACAGTAGTAGAAATAGCAACCTAGAAAGAGAACTCGAAACAAGATTTGCATCAGAAAAATATTAGATTCAGAAAAAAATAAACAGCTAAACTTGGGTGAAGAAAGAATTAAGAAAAACGAAGACAAATTTAAATCAAAACATAAATGATAACACGTAAGAAGCTTTTGAATTAAGGCTAGATGAATACAAGAAAAATAAGTGTTGAGCATAGACGAACTTCCTCGCTTTGGCCTCCATACGTTTTGGAGGTTCTCGTCATTCTAGTGTTTTTATGGTGTTAGATTATTGGGACCATTTTAGGGAATTTTTCCTGGTATATCATTGCTTAACGAATTACGTCTTGTCCAGTAAAGTTGAAATTCTGAGACAGAAAACTTTATCTGTCGTTTAGTATAGTCTCCCTCCGTTTTCCACCCTACAGTTGTGGGAATCACTGAATTCTGTTTAGTCCACCATGTTCAATTCGTTTTCTTTAGGCGTAACTAAAGAAAATTTATCATGAAATAAGCTACAGTACATAATTACATTTGTAAATGAAATTTTTCAGTCAATATTTTTTCAAGAGTACAAACTTATTGAAAATTTATTAATATTTTATATTCATTTACCTTTTGGTAGTTTATGGGAAAGTTAAAAAGATTTTATATCATTATTTCAGCTTTGTGACAAAGGTGATATATTTTATAATTATTCTTACACTTTCCCATTAATTAGTTTAGGCTGAACATTTAAAACGTATCCACCACAACCTGGTTGATTATTTTTAAATAGTTCTTCCCGTTAGGCAAGAACTTTATACAACATATATCTACAATGTTATATTTAGAATAACTTACGATGGATAATTGGAATTGCACTTCAGTGTAAAGCAAAGTTGTCTGTTTTTTATCATTCGTATAAGTAAAATTTCTTGGTAATGTATTTAACACCATCGGTGTAAAGCCAGTCAACATTCAAGTAGATACTGAAGTTGCAGTGTGTGACTCCAGAGAGAGAGACACAGAGAGATGGGTTAAGCTTATAATGTTGAAAAAAAGGGGGCCTGGAGTTATGTGGTTAGAATTGATTACATTTTGATATTATTAGACTCGTTTAATTACCCCACTTGTGCGTATATTCTCTCTCTCTCTCTCTCTCTCTCTCTCTCTCTCTCTCTCTCTCTCTCTCTCTCTCTCTCTCTCTCTCTCTCTCTCCTTATTCTTCTTCTTCCTACCTCGTTCTTGCCTCTCCCACTTGTCATTAAATCCGGGTGTGCTCCCGTATCTCCCCGGCATAATCGTTGGTCGTGGCTTTATCGCCGTCGTCTCTAACATTTACCATTGATATACTCCCAGCCCGCTACTCTGCTGGGCCCAGATAAGAGAATTGAGTTACGACACCCTGTCGCCATCAGCGGTGAACTATTGACCTCTTCCGAACGTCAGTGCGGTCCTTTGGGGGCAAAAGGATGGGTATGTGACCCCCCCTTTTGAACACGATTACGCTCCCCTTTCGTATGTTTGTGACACCATTATTGCTTTACGGTACGTCCTGTGGGTGTGGTCGTATGTAACACCTGTTAAAAAAACACTGCGTTACGACCCTTGGGTGTGGTCTTATGCGACACCTTTTGAGCGCTAAGTTACGACCCTTGGGTATGGACGTATGTGACACCTTTTGATGAACACTACGTTACGACTCTTTTTGTATGGTCGTATGTGACACCTTTTGATGAACACTGCGTTACGACCCTTTGGGTATAGTGGCATATAGTGAGTCGTGACCCATATATGAACACGAAGATGAGAACGAAATTTGGGGTATAACGTCACATCCTCGAATCGCTGCTGTACGACATTTTGAACACGGTGGCACAACCCTTGAGGCAAGACGGTGCTATTCTTGGATACGATGGCCTGACCTTTGTTGACCTGACCCTTCTGTAAGGCTTAGGTCAAAGGTCAGGCAGTCATACAATCATTGGTCATACCGTCGTACTCAAGAGGTGTCGTCGTTCCGTTGAGCGGAAATAGATTTGAACATAGCATTAGGTCTTCTTGTGTTACCTTGCTACAGGGTGTCCAGTTCCAAGATGTGTAGCTGACTATCTTTACGCGGGATCGGATTTCCTTCGTTCCCTGCCTTCGCTTCATCGTAATGCTTGTGTTTAACATTTCAAAGGTATTCAAACTCACCCTCTTTTTATATATAGAAAAAATATGATTATAACCGTCAAAGTTATAGGAAATGCTCTGCTTCATGTACCTCATTTTCTTTTCAAACCCTGTTGACATATAGAATGTGTAATAAACTGTCTTGTTCCTTATGGTTTGCAGGCAAAAACTACTTTTTGTTTTATCTATTCATATATATATTTTCTCATGTTATCTGGTGCGTAGAATAATTTTCGATCCCATCCCTGATTAGGTCAGGGAATATTAATGAAAATCCGCGCCGGGGGGGCCTTATAATCCCCGTTTAGTTTACGATAACACTGTAAACCCAAAGGGATTTATGTGTTTAGATATTATACCTCGCGCACCACGGGAGCGTTATTGTATGTATAATTCGAGCATTTACGATTCAGAATTGTTTAATGACCTCACTGATATCGCATCAGATTGGTGAGGCTTATTATAATGCTCGACTGCTTAATGGCCTCATAGACTCTTGCCACACTTGTTACGTCCGGTGCGGATTCGTAACTTTATTAATGAACAGTGAAGCTAGTTTGTAGATATGCGTCTGGGTGTGGGAGTGAAGAGAGGGAAGGAGTAGTAGGGAAAATGGAATGAGAGGGAGGGAGAAGGTGAGAGATAGGGAGTGAGTGAGAGAGACATGGCAGTACATGGGAAGGAAAGATTAACGGGGAGACCTGGTGTTTCATGACGAGATACTGTGTTGTTGTGACCTAGACGTCATGGCGAAGCAGAACCTCCGTGGTTTAGCGGTCAGCCTTATTAGCCGTGATGCACCACCCATTTGGCCGCCTTGGGTCGAACCCTGGCCTCGGCGTACACTCCGCAGTTCATCCTTACTTAGAAGCCGGGCGATAGATCTGGTGTTGGCTAGGGGTGTGTGCAGAGGTGTTAATGAGATGGCCTTGATTCGGGCATTCAGAACGGGCGACCGTGTCGTCTCGGTTAAAAAGAGAGGAAAGGCGATGTGGGAGAAGTGAGAGAGAGAGAGAGAGAGAGAGAGAGAGAGAGAGAGAGAGAGAGAGAGAGAGAGAGAGAGAGAGAGAGAGAGAGCAGTAAAATCCATACCGTCCTACGACCCGGGACATGCACGATTCCACGACCCCGGCAATGTCACAGGTCGTACAGGCAGGTCGTTCCGGTAATCGCGCCTCTACTGCTGACTCACACGTTGCCTCATAAACTCATTTTCAGCTTCTGACCCTCACTGCGTCTCGGCCCGAAGCACACAAGCACACGCGCACACGCACACAACACGAGAGACCGCTCGTTCGAACGTTGGTACGTGTGTATGTATGTTTACCCTTCCATGTATGATATATTCATGAATTTACCAAGGATCAGATGAATCTCTAGCCTATATCCTGTATGAATTGTGCTCATGTATACATCCTCACTCCATCAGAATGCGCGACGACGGAGGGAAGGCATCACACGAGGAAGCCCCTCTCGACCTCTCTGCTCCGTGGACTGTGAAGGTAAGGAACTCAACTTTCCCCGAGGTCTCTTGTATTCCCCTCTGGTTCGTCCTCCATCTCCGGAACGACTCCATCAAGCTGACCCGCAAGCGGCGGGTGTTGCGGGTTCTGGTCACAATCCATCACGAACCCGGGCTGGGGGGTCCGCGCGGGTGGGTCGTCTGGATGGCGCGGGTTACACCATAGGCTTCCAGGGATGCCTCTCGCAGGGATAGCCTCAACAGGTGTTGCCTCCCCTCGACCTGTGGTTTCCTCTCTGTAGCACCTGTTGAGGAACGAGCGCTCTAGACTTGCCCAGTTTCGATGTTTTCTTTAGGTCTTCCTCTTCTTTATTTTTCCCCCTTTTTCGTCTCATTAACGTGTTGTGTTAGGAGTCTGGAAACTCTGTGTTCTGAGCACCTAGGACGCCTCCTCTGTCGATGTGATGTTCCCGCCATGCGCTCTATACTCGCCTCCACCACTTCCCCCACGCTGTGTACCCTTCAATGGTCCTTGGATGTAGCGTCAGTTAATCCACGGGTTTGAAGGCGTTTATCATCTTTATCTTCTTTCCTGTTGGGGATCCTGGCCCCGGATTGTAGTGCCATTCGGGGAATAGCCTACAATATGTCCTAAGACAGGGCAGGGATAGAATGCGTCCATCACAGACGATTCCCCGGGAATCGTGTACCATAAAGGTGTCGGAGGAGCATTCAAAAAAAAAAAAAGGATTCAGATCGTACAGCAGGGATTCTAATCCGATTAGCGAATGAGCGAAGGAGGATGATTCCCTTCTTATTCTTTCGCAGGTGACGGATTAGATCATCCGTTCTATCTTAAAGAGATAAGATCATCTTTATTATTATTATTATTGTGTGTGTGTGTGTGTGTGTGTGTGTGTGTGTCTGTGTGTCATCCTCTTATTAACAGTACGAGCTTCGAGTCTTTCTTACCATATCAGGCTCGAGGATCGTCCCTCCCTCTGTGTCTTATCATCACGGTACGTGCCATCGTGCTCAGAGAGTTCGCACCGTTGTTTTGAATGGTCGTAACTTCGCGCTCAAGGGTCGCATCGTCGACCTGAAGATGTTAAGGGTTAAGAAAAAAAAATGATTCAGTTACGAAGGAAGATAAAGAGAAATATTGATCCCAAGAAGACTTGAGATGCTGGATCAACCCATGATAACACGAGGAAAGGGAGTGTGTGTGTGAGGATGATCTTGTCGAATAAAAAATAACTCGGTTTATGTGTACAAGAAGAAGCCTTTTTGTAGTGCTCTCTCTCTCTCTCTCTCTCTCTCTCTCTCTCTCTCTCTCTCTCTCTCTCTCTCTCTCTCTCTCTCTCTTTCTCTCTTTTGTCCACTTGGTTTCAAAACGATGGTAACAGCAGAGCGAGAGAGGTTAAAGGGGCAGGGGGAGGTTGGCGGGAAGGTTGGTGAAGGGTTGTACCGTCTTTTCTAAAGTTGTACCGTCGTGTTTAAAGGGGTTGACTATCTTATGATCCTCCTCGGTGCACTTGGAAACCCCTTGTGGACACGTGTGTAGTCAGTCCACGAGGAAGCTGTTGGATCTGATCGCCTCCTCAAGCCCGAGAGTGCCATCACCCCGGACACGGGTAGAGATGCCAGCGATGTGACCACTCCAGCTTGAGGCAACTCCAGGGCTTCGTTGCCGCTCCCTCCCGCCCCAGACCGGAACCCCATAATGATGAATGAAGGGGCTCGAGTGCCGGCAGGACGTGCGATGGGAAGGAGGTGTAGCAGGAGGGACGGTGGGGGTGGTGGAAATACTCATTCGCGTCTGTGGTGGATTTGGCAATGGATTATGTAGACGAACGCGAGCGTCGTCCTACCCACCTGCTTGTCGAGCAGGGTCATGAGGTTTCCGACACGGCGAACACAGGGAGAGTGTTCTGTCGCGCGGGTTTATGCAGGTTAAGACGACAGAAAGACGAATTATAATGTTGTAATTTTTTTTTCAGTTACGAGAGTGGGGTAGTGCTAGCTGTTATTGGGATTAGTGCCGAGCCAAGAGTAAGGACTGGGGAGAGGACCATGTGCCAGAACTGGAGGGTCAGAGTTAGGGGCAAAGACCAGGGGCCCCAGGTCTAGGGGTCAAGTCCAGGGCCTGGTGTCAGGGCTAAGGGGACCCCGTGCCACGGTGCTTCATCCCAGGATCTACAGGGATCCTGCATAACGAACGCGTGCACTGCTGCCTCCTGCCGGGCTCAACTGGATTACACCAGGCCAACCCCGGCTGCTCGACTCAGAATTTACTCTCTTGTTTTTCCCCTCCGTGAGGACAGCCCCTGGACAGGACCTGGCTTCACGCTGGAGTGTAGGGAACTGTAGAACCAACGAGGGAAAGTGATTTTAGAACTGGGTTACCTTACTGAGTCGTGTGACAGACATAGACAGAACAATGGCTGGAGACGTAAAGGGAGAGGACCAATTTAGCGAAGAAGGGGATCGGAATGTAAGGTAGTGGCATATAGAGGCTCTGGAGAGACGAGGAAGAGATTCCAATGGAAGGATGACGGCTGGGTCTGCCATACCCATCCTGAGTAATGATGTATTCGTACTGAAAGGGGAGCTTTACTCGTGGCGGATCTATCTCATCGTGTGTGTGTGTGTGTGTGTGTGTGTGTGTGTGTGTGTGTGCAATTTCCTTAATTCTACATCAAAGGAGGAAACTTCGCACTGGTGGGTCGCTATCCCCCATCCTTGCATCACTGTCGCACAGGCTTTTAAATTCTTCAGTGTCGTGTGTGCGTTCGTGTGCCAGCGTGCAAATGTGCATGTGTGCGTGTTTACACGTTCGTGCCATAAGCCATGCATGCTCACGTTTCTCTAAACCTTCCCACGGTGCTGGGCAGCATGGTGCACATATACTCTTCGGTAAACCTCTGACGCCCATACTTACACCACAGCTGCTGGTGTCGCGTGTCGTGGCCTCCATGCATCGCCTGCTGCAGCTGCCCCAGCCGTGTCTTCCTCGCCCTCATGTCTGCCGTGGCAGTAGAGAAATCCTACAGTCTAGCCGGCTGTTAAGGAGATATCTTTTTGTGTTGAGGAGTTGGACCTGAGAACCCACAGTATTTCGACCTGATGACCTTCATCAGTTCGACTAAAGAACCGCCGCTCGTTCGGCCCGACGACCTCCACTAAATTCGACATGAGGACCGTCAGTAGTTCGACCTCAGTACCTTCACTAGTTCGACCCCAGGACCTTCACTAGTTCGACCCCAGGACATCCACTAATTCATCCCCAGGACCACCACTGGTTCGACCCCAGAACCATTACCAATTCGACCTGAAGACCTCCACTAACTCGATCAGAGCACCTCCATCAAAACGCTTCACCTCAGAACACCGTCGTATCGAAGTGGTGAACGGAATCGAACTTACACATCCAGCTGCCTGGATCAAAGTCAGTCTTTGAAGGCACATCACATCTGCCTGACGAGTGCTCCCGAGGACCAAGGTCGTCGGAGTTGGGGAGAATCAACGGGGAGGAGAGGGTGGGAGGGTGGGGTTGGTCGTGGAGTGTGTGGGTGTCTCTTGGTCAATAGTAGGGAGAAGAACCTAGGTAGAACGTCCCCTTCCTGGCAGCCTGCTGATCAGGCCGACTGAGTGGCTGGCGAGGAGGGAGATATAGAGAGATCCCCAGGTAGTTCAGCCTGGCAGAAGGTCAAGACTCGTCTCCCATCGACGATAGACACATGCCGTGTGTATGTGTGACCCCCTCCAGGTGTGGGGCTTCTGATCATCCATCTCAGATCCTCTCTCTCTCTCTCTCTCTCTCTCTCTCTCTCTCTCTCTCTCTCTCTCTCTCTCTCTCTCTCTCTCTCTCTCTCTCTCTCTCTCATTGACTGGAGTAGATCAATGTACCTTCGTCCTCGCTGGCTTCCACCGAGGTAGTTACACCAGCTCCAGTAATCGCCGGTCACAACCCATTCCACAGGGCCAGTCAAAGCAGTTACGAGGTCCTGTGACAGTCCCTCTGTGTCAGGGGGCCAAATCATCGAACTGGTCCACTGGGCGAGCGTCCACCGAACTCGGCTTCTCTTGATAGAGTTCTTTGAGAGTCCGTTCTTGGAGTAAGGCAGCGTTGACTGTTTCTTACTGACACTGCGACAAGCATGAGTTGATTTGAAGGACCTGAATCTTGGACAGAAGACACAACTCTTTTATGCAGTCGTGCATTCATTCACCAGTTATTGTTGTGAAGTTTCTGTATGACCACAGGCCAGGGTGAAGCCGTTTTTTTTTCTCTGTCTCTTCAAGACTTTTATTCTCTGGGAGCTTACCTCTCGGTCTCTCCCTCAGGGGGTCTTAACTGTTATTCCCATGAGGGCCTTACCTCTCAGGGTTGTTTCTTGAAATTCCAGGTAAAATATTCTTGTGTAATCAGACACCGTAAACAGAAGCAAGAGACGCTACGAATTCATAAACACATTAGTTTAGTATGCAAGAGAGAGAGAGATCGTATCCTCGGGCCTAAGTGTGTGTCTTGCACTTACTTACTGAGGTAGTTTCTCAACTCCAGTCTTGGCTTGTATCAATGTTTGTTAATCGGCTAAGTCGAGCTTGTGGGAGTGGCGGGAACTTCCGCCGTGTACAAGAACTTGTGTCTGCCCATGAATACGTTGCCTCGCTCCTCTTCCTCCTCCTCCTCCTCCTCCTCCTCAAGGTCGCTTCCGGCAGTCGCGTTGTCTGGTGTCTTTAGCAAAGGAACACTGACTCGTTACCGCAAACAGCTGGAGCTAGTATAAGGGTCTGGTCAGAGACCAGGCCGTCGTACCTAGTGGTCAGCGACGCATCCCATGTAGTACATGAGTCTGTGTCAGCGTATTGGAAGGGGCATGCATGCTGTTCATGGCCAACCCAGCTGTTCTTCCTTCCCTTTAAGAGCTGGGCAGTGACTGGATACCTGGCGTGAATTGGATCATTTATGGATTATTCGTCTTAAGTATAGTAGGCCCGACACCAGTTGGTGTGAGCAACAGCGCCCGCGATCAGTGCCCCGACGTAACACTTCACTTCCCGTCAGTATCTTCCGTCCGTTTGGTTCCCAAGTGTTGGTAATCTATAAGCTCATGATTGCCACGTGTCCTCCTGTCCGCCTCTCTCTCTCTCTCTCTCTCTCTCTCTCTCTCTCTCTCTCTCTCTCTCTCTCTCTCTCTCTCTCTCTCTCTCTCTTATAAATAATCGTCATTCGTTGTTGAGCGACGACAGCATCGGCTCCCAGTGTTGTATTATTCCTGGGCAACAAGAGGCGAACACCGGTAGCCAAGTCGATCTTCCGGTGTTAACGCCATCGGGTGGGATCGGGCAAAGGGTCGTGTTTGTAAAACCAAGCGTGGAAGATGGTTGGGGTTTTATGTTATATTCATTCACGCTGATTCGCGTCGCCGCGTCTGACGAAGGTTCTCCCCGCGAATAAAGTTCCTGTCGATGTGGTTCCCTCGGTTCCAGAGCCCAGTGTGGGAGCGGGGTAGGAGGATCTCCCTTCAACTGGGAACCTGTCGTTTGAGTGAGACTCAATACCCTTCCTGAACGCCGACATTCTTTCTCTCTCTCTCTCTCTCTCTCTCTCTCTCTCTCTCTCTCTCTCTCTCTCTCTCTCTCTCTCTCTCTCTCTCCCGGGAGAGCATATGACGTCCGAACATACGTTTAATTTAAACGTGTTATTTTGCCATTTTTCCCTCGGCTGCTGTCATGAAATTTATATTGCATTCCCCGAGTGACTGCAAGCACGTCACCAGCCTGCGTCTGTATCGCGCTGGTAGATCCCGTCTGGTAATCAGTAATTCATGTCATATAAGTTTTTCACTGCCTGATACTGAATGTTAATTTCCCCTCCTCCCTGCTAAAAAGCATTAGTACCTTTCTCGTTGAATATACAGAGCGGTGAGCTTCGAGAATCGACATTCGATTGAGTGTATAGGAGGAGAGTTAAGGGACGAGAGATAAATAAAGGGATTTGAAGGAGCCAAGTCACATTGATTTATCATTAGAGTTCTGTTGAACCTCGTAGCCTGTCTTTGATAACACACACACACACACACACACACACACACACACACACACACACACACGCCTGAACATTGTTAACCCTCTAACGGTATTTTCAAGGTTTCTGTCGTTCATGATGTATGTGGCCACAGTGAGGCGGGATCCCCAACCTCCACTCTCCCTCCATGGGATTTGTGCATCAAGGGGAAATAGGCCGGGGATTGTCCCGTCCCGGGATGGATGATGGAGGAGAGGACGGAATTGGGGGAAGGGGGTGATGGGGGGTCGTTGGATGAGGCCCAGGGAGCGCAGAGCGAGGCACACGGAACACAGGAGCGCAGGGTGAGGCACACGGAACACGGAGCGCAGGGTGAGGCCCACGGAACGCTGGGGGAGGAGGAGAGAAGGATAGGGAAGTCTGGGTGAATGATAGGAGGGCCCAAAGAACTGGTTTGGCGGGGAGGAGTGTCAGGACGACGATGAGGGAGGAGAAGCTTAGAGAAACATGAGGAGAGGGTGAGAGTGTTAAGTGTAGGAGAGAGCGAGAGTCAGGTGCGTGAGAGGGGAGAGAATTAAATCTGAATGTAACGGAGAGGGAGGGTGTTGAATGCAGTGATGTGTGAGAGAGAGAGAGAGAGAGAGAGAGAGAGAGAGAGAGAGAGAGAGAGAGAGAGAGAGAGAGAGAGAGAGAGTGTTTTGAGGTGAGCGACATAGAGATTGAGAGAGAGGAGGTATGATATAGAGGGGGGGGCGGGTGACATTATTAGAAGTTGCCAAGACCTTGTGTATTGTTCTGGTCTCGTGAAGGACGGTAGGAATGTTCCTCCTTTTGAACGATTCGTTAATCAAGTACTACGTCATCATGGAGACAGGTGACCCCCGACTAGGGTTTTTTGTTGTTTACAGCTTCACCAGCAGGTCTCCATCCGGCACGGCCCGTTCTCTCTGCCTGTCCCGACCAGCAGAAGGTTCTGGTTGGGCAGGAGAGGCCACTTCGGAATCCAGGAATTCATTTGAGGCCCTTGTCTCCGACACTTCGGTCCTCCTCGAGTCTCCAGTGGACGTGTTTGGTTCGCTTTACCCAGTGGGGCGGCATCTCTCCTGGTACTCAAAAGCTTTGACTAAGGCCATAGGGAGTGGATGAATAGCATGTTAGGCTGCGAACCTTCTCCCTAGACCAGGATTCGAACCCAAGCCCAGAGATTCACAGAGACGCTGTCGGATTTAAGTGCTTCGGTTCAGGTGTTTCATTCCGTTCATTTGCAAGGAATAGCCATGAATTAGACTGTAAAAGGGAAAGAATTATCATAATTTGAAGGGAAGACGTATTTTGAATTCCTTTGTCCTCCTTGTCGCGCTTTTTACGGGCCTCTGATATCTGGTGAAGGAATTTCTTTCGTAGAGAAGAAAACTCCACTGTAACAGTAATTCCAAGATCTCCATTTCCCTCCCGTGGAACTCCTGAGCACGTGTAGTTCACAAGTCCAGAGCTCTGGGGTGTCTTCTTGAACAGCTGGGTATGACTACAACACCCTCTACCCCTTCTTGAAGGTGAGTCTATGTGTTGAAAACACCAGACATGTTCAGCAACATCCGTCGCCCTCCGAATGGTTGATTTCAAACGTTGGGAACACCCGCCGTCGTCAGCGACGTCTGTCGCAGGTTTGACCAGCTGTAGCGACTACGTCCACAAGACCAGCTGTTCTCCGCAGGATGCAACGGCCACGTCCGCTACACTCGTCTCTCCCTGGACAGACTGGCCGTCCTCATCCCTTCAGCTACCGAGGCCGTAAGGAGGGACTTGGCTTACCGCGAGAAATTCTCATTCCTTCACCAACGCCTTGATGGGAACGACGTCACACGCAGTCCATGCCACTCTGATGGGATTATCCTTCGTAAACATCAGAAATATAGAAGTTTAATCCTGAAATGATTAGTAATACGTAAAGCAAAATAAGAAATACTTGATATCATTCGCAAAAATTTACGCGATACATTCACACGTAATCCTGACATATACTTTAAGCAAGAGATGATCCATGATCTCTCTGCACGTGAGTGCACTCGCGAGTCAATGGCCAACACCCGAGTTTTATAACCAGACGGAAAATCATGTACTTAGCTCACCGTGGGAGTCGGGATAAGCCGATTATTATTCTCTTTTCTGTTTTATATGATATGTTCAGCGTGACACCTGATGTGAGGATTAACTTGTTTATGGTCTGGTGTCGAAGTGGATGGCTGGAGGCTGAGTATTTGATATGAGTATATTTGATCCCTATCCATCAGGGGCGAGTAAACATGATCATCTGTGTTACATTCCTCTCCAGCACAGGACAGCGGGCCCAAGACTGCCGTGTTGCACGAGAATTTTTTTTTCTAGATTTCTCCTTTTGTTTTTGTGATCAGAAATTCATCATGCGTCTGAATACTTTTATCTTTGTTCTCCTACGGGCTATTTCTTCCTTCTCCTGATGTCTCTGTTCCACACACCCAAAAAGACAGCAACTTTGTTATTTGTGTGTGTGATTATATTGTGTTACTGGGAGACAGTTTTACACGTGTTGCCCGGCCTCTTAACCTTACCATATCGTAGAGTATATATGTGTGTGTGTGTGTGTGTGTGTGTGTGTGTGTGTGTGTGTGTGTGTGTGTGTGTGTGTGTGTGTGTGTATGTGAAAAACAGAGCATATAGTTTAGCTTCGTCATATCCTCCTCATCACCGCCTGGATTTTCCCTCGTGTCTGTCCTGTAGACAGATGTTCTTAACACATTTCGTAAACATGTTTGAATCCCCCCTGTCCTACAGCTGGTTAACACCCAACAGGCCCGCCGGACCAGACCTTAACAGGCGTTGTGTGTTAAAGTTGGGAGCTCGGGGATTGGCCGATTCGACATCTGCTTCGATCCTTCCACGGCCAAACTTGCGGAACTCTTATACCGCCACACGCTTCTCCTCGTCTCCCACTTTCTGTCTTTTCTTTTTATCCTGGGAGTTTGCCGTCAGTTGCTGAACGAAAGAGAACCTTTTTATTTCCATAACACTACGTGTGACCTATATACATATATATATATATATATATATATATATATATATATATATATATATATATATATATATATATATATATATATGGCCACCAGTGCTTGGGAACGATAGACGCCTCTGGAGTGTGAAGTTCCCGTGAAGAGGTTGTACTTCTTGTTGTCGTCTGACGTGCTACAGCCTCACCGAAGATGATTTTCAACGTGTTTTTTTTTTTCTTTTTTTTCATGTTGGAGGCTCCAGTCACGAGCAAAAGTCCACATCAAGGCCAAGCCTTAATTGAAATATAGAAAAGATTATAAAAGTGAAGAAGAAGAAGAAGAAGAAGAAGAAGAAGAAGAAGAAGAAGAGGAAACAAGGGAAAAGTATTTACGAATTGTGGAGGAGGTGAAAAACCTGCCTTTTAAGATGTGCCACGTCAAACTTATTAGGAAAGACATGAGAAGGTAGATAGAGAGTGTACCTCTCTCTCTCTCTCTCTCTCTCTCTCTCTCTCTCTCTCTCTCTCTCCTCTCCTCTCTCTCTCTCTCTCTCTCTCTCTCTCTCTCTCTCTCTCTCTCTCTCTCTCTCTCTCAAGCCACCTATTTTGTTCGTTTTCTTCCTACCGTACTATCCACACACACACACACACACACACACAAACGCGCGCGCGCGCGCGCGCGCATAAGGAAATAGAATCCATTCTCTGCTTGGTCTACATTCATCGTGTTCGGGCTATTCATAACCAACACCTGAAGAATCCCATCTGTTACGAGAGTTTGACGTTGCGCGGGATCTAATTATGCACCTCCCTCATTAGTATGCAAACTGGTCCGTCGGGAGGCCACAAGGGGAAATGGGGAAGGAAGGGGTGTGAAAAAATGGTCAATTGGGTGATGTTAAAGCCACCCGGAGACCATGGCCGGAAGGGGAGATTCGATTGGGGGTGTTCTACACCAGGTGAGGGACCTGTGTGGGAGGTGTAAAGGACGAGACGATCTTCAGTTGAGTTGCCTCATGGTCTCATGAGACAGATAAGGTGTTGTGGAGGATCGGAACCTACACAGGTAAAGATGCACGACCCGATTCGGAGGACTGGTTCTGAAAAAGATGCATGCCCAGCCCGAGATGTAGGGAAGACCCATAGCCTCGAAGTATAGAAATAGAGAATTGAAAAGATCCCTAGCCCAAAACATAGAAATGATATCAACCCAAAACATAATAAGAGTTGATATTGAAACGAGGCACAGGCCGAGGTATAGAAATGAAGTTACTGAAAAGTTCTATAGCCCAAAACATGGAGTTGATATCGAAAGGATGCATAGCCCGCATTGTAGAAATGACATTGAAAAGATGCATAGCCCAAAATAGAGAGGGAGTGATAACACAACAAATGACGTCAAAGGTGATCACGTGACGGTGGCACAGGCTTTGTTCTCGGGATCACTGTTGCCAAGACGAGGTGATGACTCTGTGTCGCCAGGATCACTGTTGCCAAGACGAGGTGATGGCTCTGTGTCGCCAGGATCACTGTTGCCGCCACACGGAGAGGGAGGGTGGGGACCATAAGCCAGGACCACTGTTGCCAAAACAGGACGAGGAGCTCCGCCAGAATCATAAGTTGCCAAAAACGAAAGGAACGCCGCCGTGATCACTGTTGCCAGCATGGGGAGAACACTGTAGCCAGAATTGAAAAAAGAAGAGTATGTTGTCAAGATCACTGTTGCCAGAACACGGATAACTGTCGTCCCTGAAAACAGTGTTACCACCAGTGTAGGGAGAAGCCTGCTGGCATGAGCAATGTTGCCAGTCGTTCCTTATCGTGGAAAGAGACGTAGCGGAAGTCAGAAACGATAGCGACTTTACGTAGACATTGGTAATAATAGCGTGGACTGTGGACTGTGGGCGTGGGCGCAGGTACGGCCATGGGCGGTTACTGTGGGTGTAGGTGTGGTAGTGTGGTAGTGGCTTGGGCGTAACCGTGGGCGTGGGCGTAAATGTAGGCGTACTTATGGATAGCAAAGGTTGACTTTGAGTTAAGGTATAAGGTGCATTTGCGGATCATATATTAAGCATGGGTTGAAAGCACTGGTTTAATTTCTTCTTGGGTTTATGACGGGCTAGGGTTCTGGTTTAGATCCCAGTGGATGAAGATAACGCCCACGACCGCCTTCCACGCCCACGACCGTCTTCCACGCCCACGACCGCCTTCCACGCCCACGACCGCCTTCTACGCCCGCGCCCGACCTCCTCAGGAAGCTGAAGTTCTAGAGTAAATGACAAGGTTTGTGAGGTGATTAGTCCTAACCTAACCTAACCTAACCTAACCTAACCTCCGGTTATCATGGTCCTTCAGTAACACCGGGCGTCGGGAATTCCCCCACACCTTGATATCTTGGAGATAACAACTCCGGATTGATGGTATCTTTATTGACTCCCCTAGAGCACGACGGTACGACCCTGGAGCACGACGGTACGACCTATGAACACGACGGTACGGCCATGAACACGACGGTACGGCCATGAACACGACGGTACGGGCCTTGAACGTGACGGTACGACCTCTGAACACGACGGCACTTGCTTCGAGCACAGCTAGAAATTCCTCTCTCTCTCTCTCTCTCTCTCTCTCTCTCTCTCTCTCTCTCTCTCTCTCTCTCTCTCTCTCTCTCTTTGTTTCCTCCGTCTTTTTTTTCCCCAAGCTGAAACCTTATCATTTGGATTTGAAACTGGCGTTTTTCCCCCCCGAAGTTTATTTACCATTCCTCTGGTTCCACCTCAGCTTCACCATCGTTGGCGATTTGAACAGAGTCCGCTCATCCATCATCGTCATTATCACGGTGCGAGCGGCTGTGATCTACATCACGCGGTTTATATTACCCGATTTGTATTACCCCGCGTTTGTGGGCCTGTCGTTAGTTCTAGGAGTCAGCCGCTCGTTGGCTTTTATGTGTGTGTGTGTGTGTGTGTGTGTGTGTGTGTGTGTTTGTGGGGGGAGGGAGGGTGAGGAAGGGGGAATGGGAGGGAGGTAGTGGGGAGGGGGAGGAGGGGGGGAATTTATGTCTATTTTCTTTCTTTCTTTTTTTTTATCTATTCATTTACTGCATTGCAATGGGTCCGGCCATTTGGGATGTGACGTGGCAAATGGTTATGTCCCGGGTAACGAGGTGGTGGTGGTGGTGTCCAGCCTCACATTCCCTGAATAACCGATCAATAGGCGGGAAAAATAAGGGAACGGGACGAATCATCACCCACCCAACCTCCCACCTCCTAAACCCCCTCCTAAACCTGCCCCCCGGACGTCCTCCCATTGCCCAGATTCCACCCCTCCCACCCTCTCTCCCTCCGCCCCGCGTCGACGCGCGACAGTGGGGAGAGGGAGGGAAAACTCTCTCTCTCTCTCTCTCTCTCTCTCTCTCTCTCTCTCTCTCTCTCTCTCTCTCTCTCTCTCTCTCTCTCTCGACTCGAGGTCGGGTAAGGAAATGACGTCGGAAGGGCAGAGGTGACGACGGCTCGTCCGTCGTCCCCGTCGATCGACGTGCTCAGAGACGTGGTTATTATTGGCCTTCAATTACCTATTTATAATTGCCCCATTTGTGCCGTGCGGGTAGGGGAGTCCCGCGCTCGTAGAGGGGGAAGGGGGGCGTCTCCCATCTCCCGTACCTCCTCATCCCTTCATACGATTTTTCTCGAAAGATTTGGCGTCAGCATTCACAATTTCCCACGAGGCCGTCCTCGCGCTGGGTAGCAGAGCCGAGTGTTCGTCCTCGTGCTGGGTAACGAAGCTGCGTGGCCGTCCTCGTGATGAGTGACACAGCCACGTGTCCGTCCTTCGTGCTTAGTAACATAGCCACGAAGTCGATCGTGCTCTCTCTCTCTCTCTCTCTCTCTCTCTCTCTCTCTCTCTCTCTCTCTCTCTCTCTCTCTCTCTCTCTCTCTCTCTCTCTCTCTCTCTCTCTGGCCAGAATGTTGCAGTACAGCAATATCACACGAACTTAATGAATACACGTAGGCATGTACCATGACCCACGCGTGGAGAATTCAGTACGTGTTGATACATCCAGATCCCCGTGACACAGAAGAGGTTTATACAATACTTTGTTCTCCTCAGAGCGCAGCGAGGAGAGGCGAGTCATATCACACACACACCGAGAAATAAATGGGAGGATTTGGTCCTCAATCTTACGTGTGATACAAAGGAAGGTACGGTAGGCTGCTTGTGGAAGACCATGTATTTTTTGTTTTTGTTTATGTTACCTGAGACGGCATTGGCAGCTGAGGCCCTAATCAAGGCCATCCCATTAACGTTATATATATATATATATATATATATATATATATATATATATATATATATATATATATATATATATACTGGCCTGAGCCAGGTACCCCATTTTATCTACCAACCCCTAAGGGCGGATGAACAGCTGGGTTAACCAAGGACAGACGGCCGTAACCAGGATTCGAACCTATGCCATGCTCGGCCCTGGGCGGCCGTTGAATGCGACATGGCCAGGAAACGCTGACCGCTACACCACGGAGGCACTTTGGACCGCAAGAGAAAACGGCGTAATAGCTTGCGACGAGAAACGTTTTCCTTTTGAGAATAAGTATAAGATCGGACCCGCGCGGGAAAACCATCGCCAACGTTTGCTGGCGAATTGGTTGAGTTCCTTCAAACGTTTGCAGAAGGAGGAGGAGGGTGGGTGGGGCCTGGCTGGCATTCTGTGGACTTAGATAAACCTGTTGATCGGTTTGTTGAGAAAGGAGGCCAGGTGGCACATCAGGCTCCGGGGTTAGAGTCGTGCCCTCGGAATCAGCTTCAAGTAAACATACTTTCATGGATGGTTGTGTTGTTATTATTAGTGTTATACGACCCCAGGATTCGTTAAATCCGGCTCGTGTAGTAACTGCAAGGATGCACACCACTCGGGAGTAGGGAAATGGAGTCCGGTGGAGAGAGATGGTCTTTGACAAGACACTTCGTCCACCCATTTATGATGATGGGACGTAAGAGTCGTGTGGGTTCAGGACGTGATAAGGCAAGGGTCGTGTGGGCTCAGGGCAAGACAAGGGTCGTGTGGGCTCAGGGCGAGACAAGACAAGGGTCGTGTGGGATCAGGGCGAGACAAGACAAGGGTCGTGTAGGATCAGGACGAGACAAGACGAGGTTCGTGTAAGCTCAGGGCAAGACGAGACGTCGGTTAGTCTAGACAGAACAGCTTAATGCGTTATTATGTCGAGAGAGAGAGAGAGAGAGAGAGAGAGAGAGAGAGAGAGAGAGAGAGAGAGAGAGAGAGAGAGAGAGAGAGCAGAAAAAGACAAAAACAGACAAAATGGGAGACGACAAGAGGCCCCCCCCCCCACCCCTCCAACCACGCCCCCAGAAGACGACCCCTCCCTCCCCAACCACCACCACCACCACCATTACCCCCGACCGACCACGACCTCCTCAACCCCATCCCCAGGGTCGAGGGGAGTGGCCAGCCAGCGCCGCCCCCCACCATCACCGCCAGGGTCGTGCCTGTACCACTATCTCACAGGATGTTGTTAATCCCAATTCACGAGAGGACCCGCTCTGAAGGCAAGAGCTGGAGGAAGAAAAATAGGAGCGAAAGAACGGAAGAGGAAGAGAATAGAAACGGATGGGGAAAAGAAGGCGACAAGAAGAAGGAGAGGTGAAGCAGCCGGGAAGAGAAATGAGGAAGGGTGTGGGAAGGGAAGGTGAATGTTGATGGAGGAGAAGGACAAGTAGAAGGAGGAGGGAGGGAGGGAGGCTAGAGTAGGGGAGTCGGAGGAGGGGTGTAGGAGAGGAAAGGGGAGGGGAGAAGGAGGAAGGAGTGGGGTGAGGTTGTTAACTCAGATCTTGTTCGTCATTATGTCAGTCGACTCATGTTTCCGCTCTCATGGTTGTCTCTCTGTTGTCGTAGTTCTTGTGTTTTTCTCTCTCTCGAGAAATTCGGGATGTTACTCATTGCTTTAACCACCGCCCCCTCCCCCTCCCTCCCCCTCTCCTCCCCCTCCCTTTGAGCACGACGTATTACTAACCCCCCTTGAATATGAGGGCGGCGTGACGTACGACTTGGCCGATAAGTCGTACGTCACGGGTTGGGTGTGGTTTGATGACAGTCGTCTGAATCGCTTCTCCTCAGTTGTGTACAATACCTGGTCGGACAGTGAGTGGAACCATTTGAAATGAAAGTCTATATACTGTCGGTCGCAGAGTTGTGGGGAAAGAAAAGAAAAAAAAACGAAAACAGAAAACATTTCCTTGAAACTGAGAATAGAATACAGAGGGAAATACAACATTGATTACAGAAGAAGAAAACTGTATGAACCAAGATACGAATTTCGTGCTAGTCTGGTGTAAAGAGGAAGGAGACTGCGTCCGTCGTACCACGTGTCTCCCTTAACGCTAAAATTAGTTAGGTTGCCAAAGGTCGCCAGTGTGGTTTTTGGTTTGTTTGTTTTTTTTTCAACCACAAAAAACCATTACGAAATCCCAGCGACGAGTCGAGTCTTGAGTGATGATGAGATCACTCAAGACGAGGGAGAGAGACAGAAATGTGACCGATGGGAATGGCCAACGTATACTTTAGGAGCGAATCTGAAAAGCTGATGTTTCTGTCTGTGCCCCAGCGTCGAAGTGAATATGTGTCTACAGCAGCACCGAGGCAACGGTGTACATGAATCATTATATCATGAGAGGGTGGAGGAACACCAGCTGTATGGTCTACATGGAGGAGAAGCAAGATGCATACTTAACCAACACACGACAAAGGAGAAACTCTCGCATTATTATCATAAAGAACATTAATCGGATGTAAACACCTTTCATCAACGTCAAATGCTAAAAAAGAGAACAAAAAACTAATAGAAATGGCGTTTAAAAAGAAAAAAAAAAGATATTCAGATCTATTTCAGCTGAAACTGAAATCGGATTTTTCAGGTGAGTGGCGCTTATTCCCAACACCTTTTGGAACGCGACCACAGCAGACTAAAGCAAATATTATATTGCCAATACTGCCCGAGTTTCAGACACTGCGGAAATATTCATGTTTTTCTCGTTTAATCATCATTATTTGTTTTGAATTTTTTTTTGGTTTACAATATTTTTCTTTTTTCTCAAACTTTAATTTTTTTCTTATCAACTTCTACCATTTGTTGGATTATGATTTTTTTCATTTCATTTGTTTTTGACCCAGAAAATTTATGGTGTAGGACATTTCGTATTTCAGTTTAGACTTGTGTCTGGTTCACGCCTGTTGTTTTATTATGGCTTTCGCCTTGTCGTGTTTTTGGTCCAAACTTCAAACGTTCTTCTTCTGTTAGCGTCGTTGTATCTTCTTCGTCCCTCACCGTTGGGAGCCGAAGAGAGGGCGCTGTCATCAGCATGACTCACTGCATGACTGCGTTCTAATACTTTTTTTTTTCATGACTGTACGCATGATTGTCCTTATGAAAGTCCTCCATGAACGCGCTCAGAGAACACCCTCAGGTGCACGTCTCATGGAAAGCAGCTAATCTCATGACAAGCCTCTTTGTTTTTATTCTCTCCATGACCGTCTAATCCTCTCGTCTGTCTTTCCGTCTATCTCTCTGTCTAGGAGGCAGTTCATGCAAGACCTGCGCCAAACCACCACACAACGTACTCCAGGCGGCGTATGAGAGGGGTCCGATCTACGCACGACCTCCCAAAACAGAGATGAGAAGAGGATGTGTTCTTGAAGAGCGCCCGTAGTAGGGACGACGTGCTGCCCTCCCATCTCTCTGGATATGTGTCTTTCTCGACACGGCAAATAGCGGCGACCAGGGGAAGCACGACTGATACAGAGAGAGAAAACGGGTGTCAAGGCCTTCCAGAGCTCAGGGGATGATGTGTACGTAGAGCGAGTGTCCCGCCCGCGAATAAAAGAACCAATATGGACCAGCCAATAGGACCAATTCTCTCTCTCTCTCTCTCTCTCTCTCTCTCTCTCTCTCTCTCTCTCTCTCTCTCTCTCTCTCTCTCTGAATCAGCCGGACTTCAGCGGCTTCTGTTGGCCTGAAAGCCCCGCGGCTTCAGCACCCGGACTAATCGGGAGTAACGGTTCAGCTTGGACCCCAGAAACTGAACTGTGTGGGTCTCCAGATTCAAAGAAAAAGGATATATGAGAAAAAAGAAAATGGGATGGGGGGGGATCCTACCCCTCTCAGAGGAGAGAGAAAAAGACTTTCAGAACCAAACTTTCTCTCACGAATCACACATTACCTCAGAAATACGTGATAAAGACGCTTTGAATGGCTAGAAACAAAACTCTAAACTACAGAAGAAAGTGTATTGTGCAGTGGACGATTGGCCAGAAACTCTTCGTTGGCATGGTATCGTCGATCGAGCCAAACACAAGTAGCAGGACAGTGACAATAGCTCTCGTTGCCCAGGACTGGTGTTGGAAGTACCAGCTCCCAGCTGGTGTGGTGTCTTTAGAACGACCTCCTTCTCCTCCTCCTCCTCCTCCTCTTCCTCTTCCTCTTCCTCTTCCTCCTCCTCCATCCTCCTCCTCCGTCCTCCTCCCCCTCCACCACCCCCCAGAGAGGTGAAGTGGTATTAATGGGTTATGCTTACGTGTTGAATGAACACCACACGCCCACCACCAAGAGCAAGAAGAGTCCCCCCTGTAAATGGTCGACGCCCCCCCCCCCCCCCCCCCCCGGCTATAATCATGTCCTTCATCTCGATGGTAAAAGGCGTCGAGCCGTAATTGAGGAAGAGGCCAAACACACACACACACACACACACACGGGTTTTTTTGTTTGAGAGGAAAAAAAAATCCCTAATGGAAAACGGCGTTAAAATGTATTGGAATGACCCAAGACTGAAAGGTGTGACAAAATGTTTTAAAAGTGATGGTAGATAGGAGGTGTGTAGTGAGGCCTGGAGGGTACAGACTGCCCTAGGAAGTAAAGGGAGACCTGGGGAGGGAGTGCAGGGTGACTGAGGGAGTACATGGCGACTTGGGGTAGTGCCAGGTGACCTGGTGGGGTACAGAGTGACTTGGGGAGTACAGTGTGACCTGGAAGGAAGGGGGAGGGGGGGGGGGGGGTACAGGATGACTTGAGGAGTACAGTGTGACCTAGAAGGAGGGGGGGGTTATAGAATGACCTGGGGGGCGGGTTGGGGTGCAGGATGGCCTAAGGATGACCTGGGGAGTACAAGATGACTTAGGGAGTGTAGAGCGACCTGGGGAGGAGAGAGAGAGAGAGAGAGAGAGAGAGAGAGAGAGAGAGAGAGAGAGAGAGAGAGAGAGAGAGAGAGGGAGGGAGGGTGGGAGGGAGGGAGCGCAACCTTGGGAGTATAGAAAGCATCCAGAGTTAAAGAGGAAGATTCCACTTCGTGACAGCCCGAGGCAGATGACAGACGAGGAGTATCTAAAAAAGATCGAGCCGGTATCTCTATCAGACGTCACCCTTTGTCTAAGACGCGACGCTGCAGCTAAAAATATATATATACGACATAACGAGATTTATAAGAACGACCTCAGATACTGATATACGACCGAGGCTACGAGAAGGGGAAAGACTTGAGCTAGAATATAGACGTACGACCCCGGCAGTTTAAGGCCGACCTAAAAGATTTACAAGCCAAAAAAAACGAGATTTAAATAAAGTGTTGTAAATTCGCGTGGACTTGGGGGCGCGGGCGGGCTCTCTCTCTCTCTCTCTCTCTCTCTCTCTCTCTCTCTCTCTCTCTCTCTCTCTCTCTCTCTCTTTCTCTCTCTCTCTCTCTCTCTCTCTCTCTCCGGTATATGCATTTCCTCACGCGGATAAATCGCCCAGGGAAACCTTGGCTGTTTTGTTCACATTTGCCGGTAGTAAATTTGCCGCCGGCAGTGCAGTATTTTCTTCCCTCCTCCGCTGATGTCTTCCTCCGGTCTTACCCACACGAAGGTGTTCAGTCCTTGTGACACACGCGCTGCCTCTCTCTCTCTCTCTCTCTCTCTCTCTCTCTCTCTCTCTCTCTCTCTCTCTCTCTCCATCGGCCGAAGTGGGTTTTTTTTGTTTTTTTTTGACGTCTCGGGTGTCCTGTTCCCTCAGTGATCATTGGGTTTGTTCGCTCAGTCTTGTTCGGCCTTTCCTTTCCGTCAGCCATGTTCATACGATCGCGTTTTCGCTCGACTTCCCCCAGCGTACATCTGCTTTCCCGCGTTCCCTTCCGTACTGACTGACCTTCATTGAACGTTTCATGCCAATTCCCTCTCTCTCTCTCTCTCTCTCTCTCTCTCTCTCTCTCTCTCTCTCTCTCTCTCTCTCTCTCTCTCTCGAATGGTACGTCTCTCTCTCGAATGGTACGTCTCTCTCTCTCTCTCTCTCGAACGGTACGTCCTCTCTCTCTCTCTCTCTCTCTCTCTCTCTCTCTCTCTCTCTCTCTCTCTCTCTCTCTCTCTCTCTCTCTCTCTCTCTCTCTCTCTCATTAATTTTCCTGTATCCAAGAGTCCCTTGTCATCTACCTCTTCGCTCTCGCTTCCTCCATCCGACACTTGTTCTCCCCTTTAACACCCCCTCCACCGGACTCCTCACCCCCTTCGTTCCCATCCCATTTGAAGCATCGCCTCTGGACAGCCGCACCCAGCCCGAGGGAGGGTTTTTTTTGGGCGCACCGTCTTCGCCAGCTGGCTGACCCCATGTAAACGGAAGTGAGTCTCTGTGATAAGACTGGAGGTATCTCCTACCCCGAGTACCCGAGACGTGATCTTTATGAAGAAAACAGCATGAGAGAGAGAGAGAGAGAGAGAGAGAGAGAGAGAGAGAGAGAGAGAGAGAGACGTACCATCGAGAGAGAGAGAGAGAGAGAGAGAGAGAGAGAGAGAGAGAGAGAGAGAGAGAGAGAGAGAGAGAGAGATCAAATGTTCCTTCATCTTTATGTTAAGGATACAAGACTGAGGCAAACCCCGTGTCCTTGGCCGGGGGTCTAGTGAAAGCATTACCTTTAATGTTAACCAAAATTATATGTATTTACTCATGTACTTTTTTTTATTCTTTAATCGCTCGATCGTCGGGGGCCCCCCTGTCTGAGAGGGAACTGATGCCTTCCATCTCGCTGTAGAAGAGATGCCCATTTATTTGTGGTAATGTGAGGGTTTGTGTTCGTACCTGTGGAAGTGACAGCGTCTTGTGCTGTTTCGTGTGACAGCGTCTTGTGCAGTTTCGTGTGACAGCGTCTTGTGCAGTTTCGTGTGATAGCGTCTTGTGCAGTTTCGTGTGACAGCGTCTTGTGCAGTTTCGTGTGACTGCGTCTTGTACAGTTTCGTGTATTCGAATCGATGCCTCTGTTCTCTTCGTGAAATAATGATAACTAATGATGATCATGATAATATTAAAGTGATAACTTTTCGTATTCGTGTAAATGGAAAACGGACGACATTTTGCCGTCACTTTACGAAAGAGGCGGAGGAAGGAGAATGTAAGAGGGGAGAGGAAGAGGCGGAGGAAGGAGAGTGTAAGAGGGGAGAGGAAGAGGCGGAGAAAGGAGAGTGCAAGAGTTGAGAGGAAGAGGCGGAGGAAGGAGAGTGCAAGAGGGGAGAGGAAGAGGCGGAGGAAGGAGAGTGTAGGAGAGGAAGAGGCGGAGGAAGGAGAGTGTAGGAGAGGAGAGGAAGAGGCGGAGGGAGGAGAGTGTAGGAGAGGAGAGGAGAGCTGGGGGATGGTGGGTGATGGCGACGATGCACGGAGAGCCACAGTCAACCAATATACCGTAAGCACATGGCCAACAGCAGCCGCAGATGTGATCCAATAACGCCACGCCGAAGTGGTTTATGGGGAGGGAAAACTTCCTACTCTTGGTATTCTAGCTTCCCTCCCTCCCTCATCCCCTCACCGACTCCCTCACTTCCCTCCCTCCCTCCCTCCACTGGGCCGACTACTCTGTAGCCCCGGCGGTGGCTTTAGTCACATGACGACTAGTAGGCTTCTGTCGGTTCTCTATTGTTTTCTATAGGGTTATTGCTGGTTTCTGTAAGGGTTAAGGTTTTGTTTTTTCTTTCTTTCTCGACTCAGTCTGAGAACAGCTCCAAAAATTCCTCCAACCTTTTGTGCCTTTCTCACAAGGTGTTTCCCTCAATATGGCTTCCTTCCTGTGTCAGTGGCCAGTTGCCTCCTTCTGCACCCGTGCTCAATGTATAACTTTTTTTCTAGGTCGATAGCGTCACATCCGTATTCACAACTGGTCCGCTCCAGTTTAGCACTGCGTCCACAGGGTTTTTCCAGAACCATTTCTTACTTCTAGTTTCCCCACTGCTCGTGGCGTCTGTTCCCCCCAAGCTATGGTCCCACGTCTTGAGAGTGTTCACATCTACGTCCTGTTCGTTGATTTGCTGTTCTCCGGATATAATGACCCTCGCTCAACCACCGTACAATAGCGTCGTTTACACAGCTTTCTCTCCGGCAAGCCTCACCACCGTCCGGGTGTAGCGTACGCCAGTTTACAGGTTCGTCTCTTCGGTCACAGCTTCGCCAGGGACAGATCTACTGTGCTTATGCTCCTTACCAATTTTGAGAGTCAGTGTGAGTTGTGAGTGATCTTTACAGGTTTCCCGTTTGAACGGTTTCGCCCTCCTGAAAGGGTGACCCCAGACGTGCTACAGTATTATGACTTCAAGAATGTAAGTGTTTCGAAATGTGTGATAAGATTGTCCTCCCTTGTTTTGACAGTTCCCAGAATCCAGCCTGTCACCTTCTCTGAAGATGGGTTGCCGATTCACCTGTCCTGCTTCCAGCAGGTAACGTCGCCTGACACAGCTATTTTCAGGTCATTTACATTTCTTTTTTCCGTGATGTAAGGATGTCGGTGCGATTCCCAATATATTTTCCTCTTCGTTCTCAAAGTCTAACAATTTGAATGCTTTCCAGAGCTATTTAGTACGTGAGCTTCGTTTCTCGCACCGTCCCTGAATATCTAGTACCCCTTCCCACCTTCGGTTCCACTCGTACGTCTTTCCTTACACATGATTATGATGACCTTGCCTGTGTTACTGTGTGTAACTTGAATGCTGATTCCTTTCAACCGCATCAGTGTGATCCGCTTTTAACGCCACCCACGGACTCTGATCCTCCTCAGGGTTATTCATTTCAGAAGCAAGAACTTCTTTAATCCCCTTAACGCCTGTTATCCTCCCCCAGCAGGGTGAGAGCTTGCACCCTTGTCTTGCACCAGTTCTTACTTTAAGCTCTCCACTACGTCCCATTCGTCCACCAATCCCGGCCCTCCTGTATACAGCAGCCGTTCACTTCTTGCAATTCCTTCTTCCCTCCCTCACCGTGCGCCGTTAATACCCAGCACAACCCCTCCCCAATTAACTGTGGGATGAAGTCTTTTTTAACTTGGTAAGACCTGCATACACACACACACACACACACACACACACACACACACACACACACACACCTACACTCCCTCCTGTATACCTGTCATTTCTTGACAGGCGTTGTCAAGACTGAGATGATGGTACACACTGTCACCGACCTCTATGCCAGTTTACCTATTACCATTCCTCTATGTAATGAACCTGACACGTATATTACCTCCTCCTCTCTATATTACCGCCTCCTCTCTGCATCCTAATCACCTCTAGACACTTCCCAGGACCAGACCCGAGGTGTGTGTGTGTGTGCGCTGTTGCCTCCTCACCGCCTGTGATTGCAGGAGTTACCCACCTTTACCCCCCCCGCCCCCAAGACCTAACACGAGGAAGTTTCATCCAAACTTTCCACATTGCTAGTTAGTCTAAAGACCCACGAGTCTGATATTATCTCCCGCGACCCGGTCCATTCTGGCTACCTGCTCGCCATGATCTAGAAAACGAAAACGTAATCATGTGCAGCTGCGCCCTCCGTGTGAGCTGCCTTCTCGCTGGTGTGTACAGAACAAGATCATTCCACTGTAGCGTAATTATCACCTGAAGACACTCAAAGGTCTTGCCTCGCGGACTGATCCAGTGCTTCTGAATGGCCCGGTCCTATTCTCGTGTAAGAACACGACACCTTTGCATCACTTCTTGGCTTCGGTCTCTCATTTGACTAAAGTGGTGGTCCACATCTCGCTATCCACACATGACCCAGGTACATCACCATAGATCTTCTTTCTTCCTCCATAGACTGTGCGATGGCACCTTTAGCATCGCCCACCCTGTATACCACATCCCTCGGGGCACCTCACCCATTCCCAGATGCAGTATCAAAGCTTTTTACAGTGTCTCCCCTCCTGACCTCCAAGCCCCTGCGCTGCATCCCCCCTCCACGTCCTTCGTCTAACTCCCCGTCTGTACTCCGCCCTTGATCTCCGTCCTTCACCCATATCACTAATACCCACTCACTCACTCAATCAATCCTTGTACTGTTCCGTCCCATCTTTGGTGTACCCTCGAGCCAGGCTCTGATGGTGATGAACCAATCAGATCTGATGGCTGTCCTGATCCTCTTTTTTTTTTTTTTTTTGTTTATCTAATCATTTCTTGCAGTTTCACTTGACATCTTTAGAAAAAGGAAACATTCTAACAGCGTCTATTCGTATCATCACAGACTGTCACCGTCAACTGATGTCTTCTGTTAATCTCTTCTCTTTTTTAAGCTCTAGACGCTTTCCTCATCTCACCATGCTGTTCCTTTTTCCCCCACCACACACACACACACACACACACACACACACACACACACACACACACACACACACACGGAGCATTTATTTTCTGAACCTCTTCCACATTATCCTCACTCCTTAAATTTTCATGTGTCTAGACATTTACTCAGGTGTAATGTTCCCACGTTTCATATTCATATTTCTCAGCTGTTCATGTCCATTGCCTCGTTCATAGTTCGGCGTCGCACGTTTACCCGTGAGGCATATGAAGGACGAAGTCTGTCTCATCTGGATGCAAACCATACGTTCATATTCGAAACAAATCCCGGTCCCATTTTTCTTACTTTACTTTGTACAGACAAGGTTACTTACAGTGTGTATATATATATATATATATATATATATATATATATATATATATATATATATATATATATATATATATATATATATATATATATATTTCATCCTCAACTTCACATCTAGTCCCCTTCACCCCACCACATATCCACTCCACACACCATATTTTTACCTCTCTCTCTCTCTCTCTCTCTCTCTCTCTCTCTCTCTCTCTCTCTCTCTCTCTCTCTCTCTCTCTCTCTCTCTCTCTCTCCATATGCCTCCCCTCTTTCTCCTCTCGCTCCCACTCTCCCTAAGCCTGCCCTCCTCTCCCTGCCTCTTTTTCTTCCCCTCTCCTCTTCCCTCTCCCTTACTCTTCCAGGACGCCTCCCCGTGCTACCTGAGCGGCCCGTAATTACCTTTGCTCGGGCACCGCAGCGTCAACACCTGTCGTCAGCATGTCTATTGATGCCTCCGGGAAGACCCTATTAACACCTCCAGGTAGGCCCTATTACGCCTTCAGGTAGGCCCTATTACACCTAAAAGTAGGCCCTATTGCACCTCCAGGTAGGCCCTATTCCACCCTCAGGATCTTCCATGGGTAAATTAGGATGTGTCCATCACCTATTACGCCTTCAAGTAGACCCTATTACACCTGCAGGTAGTCCCTATTGCACATCAAGGTAGGCCCTCATACGCCTTCAGGTAGGCCCTATTACACCACTAGTCAGGCCCTATAAAGGCCCTATTATACCTCCCAAAAAGACCTTAATGTACCACCAGACTGACCCTATTAGACATCTCTGAAGGCCTATTTACATTCCAGGCAGACCTTATTACGCCTCTGGGCCCAAATACACCTCCAGACAAGTCATGTTAAACCATTAACTTTTTCTTCCTCCAACACCCAAAAAAAGATAAAAAGTCCTCATCACCTTCACACAAATAATTTCTCCCCCCTCACTCGACAACACATGTTTGTTTTCGCATGTCCACCCAACGCCCATTTTCTTCTCTCTCTTCCACATTCTCTTTTTTTTTTTTTTCCCTACACGCTCCGTGTTCTATTATCTCCTTCCGCCCATATTTTGTGATGACTTCCACTTTCCCATTTTCTCCTCCACACGTGTACATTCTCACCTCCGCATCCCCGTTTTCTCTTTCGTCACCACCACGTGGTGCATGTCCATTTTCTGCTAACTTCCACATACCTGGTTCATCCTCATGTTCATACACATGTATTCCTCTCAGCCCGACACCCCAAGTTTTCTATTTCCACTTCCTCGTTTTCTACTCAGATCTGCATCTCTGTTTTCTTTCCATCTCCATACGCCTGTTTTCTTCTCGTCTCTATACGCGCGATTTCACCACGGGCCCGTTTTCTGTTCATTTCCACCTCCAACACCCCATTTTCTTCTCATCTGCAACCCCCCCCCCCCATTTTCTCTTCATTTAAGTACGCCCTATTTTCTCATCTCCACCACGCACACCGCATTTTCTCTTCATCTATACCCCCCTCCCCCCCGTCTCATTTACTTATCCCCGCCTGCCCATTTTCTCCTCATCTTTCCCTCCCCCCTCTTCTTCTCCTCCCCCCCTTTCCCCCCCATCCCATTTATTCCTCATATCCGCACGCCCTTTTTTTTTCCTAATCTCCACCCTCCTCCCCCCCCCCCAACCCCAACCTCCGCCTCCCATTTTCTCCTCATCCCCGCGCGCCCCACACACTTATTCTCTCTCTCTCTCTCTCTCTCTCTCTCTCTCTCTCTCTCTCTCTCTCTCTCTCTCTCTCTCTCTCTCTCTCTCTCTCTCTCCTCTCCCGATCTGCGCACACCACTGACCCTTTACCGTCGATGAGTCTTCTGCGCTGGAAAAAAAATATTTTCCTTTGGTATACTTAAAGTTGTGATGAGTTTGTTCAGCTGGGTAGAAAAGGCAGTCATATATTTCCCGCATCATCGGGTATAATACAAACATGGCAGCCAGGCGGGGCTTCGAACCCCACGTCCTCTGAACACACACACACACACACACACACACACATTCGAGCGCTGAAGGCACTCACTGGGATTCGAATGGACACAGCTGATAAAGTGTTCTGTTATTTTCAGTTCTATTGTCTTCTTTTTCGCTGTGTTCTGTATTCTTTTCAGATGTTTTCGATTTTTTTTCCTTTCATTTCGTTTTATTCGTTCTTTACCTTCGAGGCGTCAGAGGTGTGTTTATTGTTTGTTTGGTTGTTTGACAGGAAGGTTTTTGTACACCTTAGGCGTTTTTGTAAACAATTTTGTTCCTAATCACCATGCATGTATCTTGTGCAGCTCTGGTTTTGACACCTCATCCCCCTGTCATTTCCCTGTGACCTCATGTTACTTCTTAATCATTGTGACCTCCTCTGGGTTTTTTTTTACTGTGACCTCAACTGTTCTGCTGTGACCTCCAGTGATCATTTTGTGGTCTCCGCTATTCTTCTGTGACCTCTGCTGCTCTTATGTGGCCTCTGCTGACCTTCTGTGACCTTTGCTATGTTACATAGGTCTCTACTGCACTATCGTGTCCCCTGTTATTGTTCTTTGACCCCCGCTGCCCCCTTGTAAGTTTTACAGTTCTTCTATGACTTCTCTTTGTTCTTCTGCGACTGTTGCCCCAGTGTGACCTCCTCTGCTTCACTGTTCCTTCTGTTGCTCTCCTGTGACCTTCTCTGCTCAGTTGTGCACATCGTTGCTCTGCTGTGACCTCTGATGCTCTGCTGTGACCTTCTCTACCCTGCTGTGACCTCTGATGCTCTACTGTGACCTTCTCTACCCTGCTGTGACCTCTGATGCTCTGCTGTGACCTCTGATGCTCTGCTGTGACCTTTGTTGCTGCTTTATCTTTCCGCTTTCCAGCTACTCTCTTTCCTCCAGTTATTCTTCATTGCATTTGGTCTTCATTTTGCTAATCCCTCACTCATTACATCTCCCCATTATTATCATTATTTTACACCATATACTTTCCAGACGGCTTTTTCTGGCTATCTCTCTCTCTCTCTCTCTCTCTCTCTCTCTCTCTCTCTCTCTCTCTCTATATATATATATATATATATATATATATATATATATATATATATATATATATATATATATATATATACACTACAATTTATTTCTGCTTGATCAACCATTGTTTGCACTTCATTGTTTTCTCTGTCCATCGCTTTCACTTTCCACGGTAAATAGCAGCATTTACATGCGTCTCCTGTGCCCTCCAGCTCTTCTGTAACTCTGTCTGCATTATGTTTGCCTATCATCTGTGTGACCTTTGGGTATGAAGAGCTATGACCTTTGACCTGACCCTCCTTTGGTCGTGTTGTTGTGCTCAAGGGTCGAGTCGTCGTGTTCTAGGCACTGCTTAGCGTCTAGAACAAGGAGGGCTTTTGTGTCGTTCAAGATTCAACAAGGCCTTAGCCATACACACACACACACACACACACACACACACACACGAGCCCCTCGTCTTTAAATGGCCTGTGTTGTGAGAGTTAAGATTCAGCGGAACTTGAGATTACCTGTTCATCCCATTCCACTGAATATAGCTTTTTATGTTAGAACCTTCACTCCTGAACATCTGAAGAAAAAAAAAAATAAAATTGAGACCGTCCAAATATCTTCCAAAATCCCAAACCTTCCTTCCACCTCACCAAGTTATACGAGAATTTTTTCCCTCCCAGATATTTCATAAAATACAAAATTTCAGCTCGACCCTCCCTCCCTCCCTCCCTTCTCGTCCGTTTAGCGCAATCTTTCCGTCTCCCCCTCTTTTCATTTTCTTCTTCCCTCTGAGGGAAATATTGAGTTTGTCTCGGCACTGTCAAGCCTTGCCAGGCGCCGTGTCAAGCCCGCCGCTGCTGTGGTGCCGCCTGACAGCTGGCAAGCCCCGAGGACGCGTGCCAATTTACGTTATAAAAAGAAGTCAAAGTCAAGGCCGACAGCGAAGGTCGGAACGCGGCAGCTAACGGTCCCTCGCGCACCTGTTGACTTTTACTTGTTTGTTATTTTTTTGTCGTCGTTGTTCACTGTCCAAAATTGTTCCTGTTATTATTTGTGACCTGCTGTCCTTGTTTATGATGCTGCTGTACGTGGTTTGTGTTAGTGATGTCCTTTGTAATGATAACCAAGATGGGTTTTGCGATTATCCCCTCAGTGTTAGAGAGAGAGAGAGAGAGAGAGAGAGAGAGAGAGAGAGAGAGAGATGAAAGTAGAAAACGGCGAATGTTGTTTCTTAAGGTTAACTATACGATATTTTGGAGATTCTATCGTGAACTGTACGTACATACGGCACAAGAACGGCCTTTACATATTCAAAGTTAAATATTTGAACATAAGGACAGGGAGAGAGAGAGAGAGAGAGAGAGAGAGTGTTTGAATCTCTTAAAATTAGCAGGTGATCATTGTGAGATTGAGCCTTGTAGAATAAAAAAGTCTAGGGTCCCAGCTTGGTAGGTTTCATTTTCTTTGATGGGGTAACCATGATAAATCCGAAGTGTTCTAATCCAAAAGCATCCTTAACATAGAAATCGATTCAGAGAATCCTAAATTGCAATATGTTTTGCAAATTTTAAGCTAATTAGGACTAACTCCTTTCTTTTTTTTATCCCCAAATACTGATGTTTCGAATCTATGATACGTATTTCGGAATAAACTGGTGAACCTTCCGTTATTATATTATTCGTTTATTCTCCAAAGTTATAATGATACTGGACTCACATTATTATCATTCTGGCGAACATCAGAGTGTAACGCCCTATCGGAAGTTGCCCGTGTCTGTGTGTCCGGACGCTGGAGAAACTTTTGTTTTTTTTTTAAACAAGTCGTGGTTTAGGGGTCGTTGCTCGCGTCCGCCATGTTGGCACCGCCACAGGGAAAACGACCCGACCCTGATATAAGCAAGACTAACTTTGTGGATAACTATATCAAATAAAGTGGTTTGCGTTCTTTATATGCGGTTACCTCTATGGTTTTCAGATTCGGTAACGCATTTTACAGTAACTGATATTCATTTTTGGTTAGTTTTTTGTGTAACGGTGTGGTTGGATCCAAATAGGTACGTGTTCGGAACGTCCATGAAGATATAAAATTCATAAGTTATAACCCGAAGTTGCATTTTTTAAGTATCTTTTTGACGACTATCTCTGGGGAAGGATGAACAACAGATAGGCTGGCTGGCCGCGCCCATGATTCGAACTCTCGGCGAGGTCGTGCGTGACTCATGGCCAGCAATGCTGACCATTACACCACAGAAGCTCATATGTGTCTTTGTGAGTGTGAGAACTCATTGCTACGATTGCATTACCTCTCCCGTGTTTGTTCATCTGTGACAAAATATCTCATTTCTTCTAGATTTTAAGCGTCGACCATAATTTTAAGTGTCGACCATAATTTTAAGTGTCGACCATAATTTTGTCTTTAACGAAACAGTAAGAAATTGAAGACTAACTGAAACACAGACTGAAATTCTTTGTTCATCTGTGTCAAGTTTTTTTTTTTTTGTCTTGATCACTTAATCACTTAGTCTTGTATTTATATCATCTCAGAGTTTTGTTCACATGATATTCATATGTCGTTTCTTTAATCGTATCATGAATATATTTTATGAATAGTCGATATATATATATATATATATATATATATATATATATATATATATATATATATATATATATCCCTTCCATTTTCAGATACGTCATTTGCATATTAACGAATTTCTTCGAAAACACTTACGAGATCGATAGCGTTTTAATTAGTGTAAAGAATATTTGTCAAAAAATAATTGGAGAAAAATTAACGTACAACTCCTTGTGTTAAGATATTGAAATGAAGATATTTTAACTTTCGTGTCGTATATTCATAAAGTTTGATACTTGAACATCATTCACTGGAGCCAGTTGGCACTCTACGTCATTATACGTCATTAATGACAAGGTGAATTACCCGCGTGCTCTTGTTTGCTGCGGAATAATTACAGGGATAAATCTAGTAATTAAGGAGTGATTGCAGGGCATAGATTATCTTGTAATTTATTGCATACTGCACACACACACACACACACACACACACACACACACACACACACACTATTGTACTCCATTAAGCCCCCGAGCACAACGGTACGATCCTTCATCTCTACGGTACGATCCTTGAGCACAACGGTACGATCCTTCATCTCTTCGGTACGATCCTTGAGCACAACGGTACGATCCATCATCTCTACGGTACGATCCTTGAGCACAACGGTACGATCCTTCATCTCTACGGTACGATCCTTGAGCACAACGGTACGATCCTTCATCTCTACGGTACGATCCTTGAGCACAGCGGTACGATCCTTCATCTCTACGGTACGAGCCTTGAGCGTTACGGTACGATCCATCATCTCTACGGTACGATCCTTGAGCACAGCGGTACGATCCTTCATCTCTACGGTACGATCCTTGAGCGTACGGTACGGTACCACCCTTCAGAATGACGGTACGGCCCCTGAGCACGTTGGTATGTCCCTTCGGGTATGGTGGCGGGACCTTTCGCCCGACCTAAGGCCTAAGGGTCATGTCAAAAGCCAGGCCATCATGTCTAAGGGTCGTACCGTCGTATACCGGCATGGTGATCGGACAGGATCGGCTAAGGAAGGACTAGGCAGAAACTGTTTGTGCATATTCGGTTAAACACCGACAACAGTACGTTGGCTGGTTACATTCATGTATAGTATTACAGCCCAAGAACCTGCGTCAGTGGGGCTACTACTGCAGTGTCAAATGCTCTGCACTCCGTTCAGTGGCAGAGGAATGATAGACTCCTTTATATGAGACATTCCTTGACGAGACTGCACCCCTCTCCGTCCATTGACGACCGAGACCTCTCTCCGAGGCTGCTACAGCTTAAGGCTGCGCTGCCTCCCGTTGCAGGGAAATGTGAGCTCCTTTGGAGTGCGTTCTTCGGCCACACTGTACTCCTAATGATAGACGCCTTGTCAAAGGCTACTTATCCACTCTCGGTGTAGTTTCATGTAGGTGGAGTTAGGTATTACTGTGATTGTTGACTGGAAGTTTTATATTTGATGTACGGATTTGTGATAAAATCTCTTAATACCGATGAATTTCGCTCGCAATTCCGGTTCTGAAATTTTCAAGCAACGGTAGATATTAATATTAGTATACTGAAGTCTTATAAATTATTATGTTTAATAGGTATCTATATAATATGGTTCAAGATTTTAGTAATATATATATATATATATATATATATATATATATATATATATATATATATATATATATATATATATATATAGCAAAACCGTATATTTTTCAATTTTGAATTCCTGTGGAGGGGGCACTAAGTCAAATTACAATTACACTTATACATCCATCATGCAAGACTGAAACAGACTTTTTTTTCGAAATTGAATTATGAGTTCACTATACGTGAAAAGAATTTTTGTAGCATATAGATGATATTTTTTATAGAGAAAGTCTAATTTACTGGAGTATGACAAACTTTCGTTATTATCCTCAAGATTTCAATAACCTTTTTTTATGTTTCCATTCAAATTCCTTTTGCCTATACATTTTTTCTGTCTTTTTTTATTCGTTTCTTAATATACAAACCCATTTTTCAGAGGCCAATAAGCAGAAAATGACATCATCTGGAAGGACAAGGTTGTGGCATTTTCATTTCATTCCTCCCCCCCCCCCCCCCCCCCCCTGCAAGTTCGATGCCTCCACATTTTCTATTTGTATCCAGGGAATCTTTGTTGGCCAGTTCTCTCTCTCTATTGCACCGACCCTCAGAATCTTCAGGGTAATTAAGGCTATCGTGATCACATCCATTAGGGAATTGCATCTCCCTAATTAATGAGTCGGTGGATAATTTTTTTTTCTTCCATTCCTCTGCTTATTGAACGTCCTGACTCGATATATATATATATATATATATATATATATATATATATATATATATATATATATATATATATATATATATATATACTTTTCTTTCTTAAATTGTCTTTGAGTTGTATTTTTATTCTGGTTCTGAATTCCCGACTTATGTCCATTTTCTGACTTCTGGACCCTTTCATTCGAATTCACTGGTTTTTTTTTTTTTTTCTTTCCCTTCCTCAACCCCCCTTTTTTTCACTATTATTTCTCTTCTGAGCCATTCCTTTGGAGCCTTTTCAAAAAGTGGTTTTATATGACCCGGCTCGTTGCATGGGCCTTTGTTCCTTTTCGTATTACATTTCCACCATTTCCATTAATTTTCTCCTCTCTTCTCTCTCTCTCTCTCTCTCTCTCTCTCTCTCTCTCTCTCTCTCTCTCTCTCTCTCTCTCTCTCTCTCTCCATGACCCTCTGGGGTGTTCGAGATTTCTCCTCTCCCCCACACCCACCGCCCTTCATCCCAGGTCTCTCTTTACCCTCCCCATCCAGCATCTTGAATAGAAGCCAGATATTGTCATGTATATATATTTCACATGTACAGATTATTATCTTTGCCCGTACATACATATCTTTCCATCTTTTTTTCATTTCACCTCTTCATTCTCTATGAATGCACCTCCTTTGTGTAGCAGTTAGCCTTCCCGACCGTGATACACTCACGGGCGGCCCCAGGGGCGAACGTTGAGGTTCGAGTCCTGGTTGCTGCCGTCGGTCCACAGTCAACCCAGCTGTTCGTCCATCCGTAGGAGATGGTCGATGAAGTGGGTACATGGCTCAGACCAGACAAGGGTATATATATATATATATATATTATATATATATATATATATATATATATATATATATATATATATATATATATATATATTCCTATGAGTCCACAGGGAAAATGAAACACGATAAGTTCCCAAGTGCACTTTCGTGTAATAATCACATCATCTGGGGAGACACGAGAGAGAATTATAACAGTCAGTTGATTAGGGCCTCAGTTGCCTGCGCCATCTCATTCCCTCCCCTTCCCTTCCTTCCCTCCTCTTCCCTTCCTTGAAGCGTGCAACTTACGCGTCATCCCTTTGTAATGTCAGCTGAATCTTGCAAGGCATCCCATAGAGAGACCCTGGGATTAAATGATTAGGGAACTTAGGATTTAGGGATTAAGAGATGTGGTCGTAACAGGTAAGTAAGAGAAAGTTAAATCCGCCTGGAGAGAAATTTGGATTACTCTCTCTCTCTCTCTCTCTCTCTCTCTCTCTCTCTCTCTCTCTCTCTCTCTCTCTCTCTCTCTCTCTCTCTCTCTCTCTCTCTCTCTCTCTCTCTCTATCTATCTATCTATCTATCTATCTCTATCTCTATCTATCTATCTCTATCTATCTATCTATCTATCTTCTATCGGTAGTAGGCAGCCAGTGACTAAGGAGGTGCTACTTGGTATTGGAAGGGTCAGCGACGGCAGGGCAGTGTGCCAGCACGCCATTGGCTGTCAAGGTCCCTTCCTTGGACCACGTTGTTGTCTTATGTATTTTATTGTTGTCTGCCTCACCCACGTGCCAGCTTTTAGTTGACAAAACAAGCCACAAACACTTATTGTCTACAGACGAACACCATTCGTCCATCTTTATAAGAGAATTCGTCTCGAGATGGATATTCGTCCATCTGCGGATGAATATTTGAACAATACACATTTAAATGCAGCTCGGTTCTTCCACCTCCCTCGCACACACACACACACACACACACACACACACACACACACACACACACACACGTGCGGCACGACATGCACTCGACCTAGAGGAGGTGGAGGAGGGAGAGACCCCTCGCCTCCTCCCGCCTTTGACTTCAAACGCGCCGTGAATTGCCCACCCAAAACACACACTGCGCCTCGCAACACAAGAGACGCAGGCGGCCCTTGCAAGCTGTTTCATCCTGTGCAACTTCTTGTTCTGCAATTCATTTTTTTAGGAGGGGGGGGGGAAGGACCCTTTCTCTCCCTGTTATTGTTTTGTTGAACAAGCGTAAATTTCAGTGATCTTTTTTTTTTCTTCTTCTTCTTCTTCTAAGAGTGTTTCTTACGTCCTGGAGACTCAATTGTTTGTGTACATTGACTCGTCTTGGGAATACTGCAGGATTGTGGATCTTAGCCAATCCGGAGGAAGATTGCTATTTCTGACGTCATGGTATATATATATATACCTCTAGATGCGCTCATGATTGGCTACAAGGGTTATCTGGTTCTGGATTGGCCAAAGTTTTCAGTAGCGGGAGTTGGTAATATTGCCTGAGCCTTGCTCTTAGCCAGTTAAAAGGAAGATTTGTAATATATGACGTCATGAAAATATCTCTTACGTCTTTATGATTGGTTAGGCGCCTGAGTCTTTTTCTTAACCAATCCAACGGAAGATTATACCATTTCTGACGTCATAATCCCTCTCTTAAGTGCCTAGGATTGCGTATTTGTTTAGGGTCATGCCAAAGGTTTCTTCCTTTAGGTTTTGCGGAGTAACGTGTGAATCCAGTCCTTAACTAGTTCAGAAAATGATTGCTGGTCCTAATCCCATAATTCACACCTAGAATGCACCTCCAAGTGCATCATCATCATCATCATCATCAGTATTAGTATTATTGTTATTATTATTATTATTATTATCATTATTACTATTATTATTATTATTATTATTGTTGTTGTTGTTATTATTATTATCATCATTATGATTATTATTGTCATTATTATTATTGTTATTATACTTATTATTATTATCATCATCATCATCATCATCATCATCATCATCATCATTATCATCATCATTCTTATTATTACTGTGTTATCGCCATACCCCTTTTCATAAAGGTCGTGCAGCTACGAGGCTGCGCTCCGTGCGTCAGCAGGGAAAACTGGGTTCTTTTGGACAAGACCCGCGAGAGAGGCTCATAACTTGTCAAAAGACTAGGGCCAAGCCTCGTGGCAATGTGTTCCACTCACTTTTGGTACGAACAAAGCTTGTTATTTCCACCTAAACAGTGCTATTGTCAAAAAAAAAAAAAAATCTAAAGGGAAATTTTTTTTTCCTCAAGAAAAAAAAATCTAAGGGGAAACTTTTTTCTTTTTTTTCTTCCTCGATCGAATTTAGCTGCGTTACCCATGAAGTCAGTCGTGTCACGTAGCTACGTAGCGTTCTCCTGGGCGTGTAGCGAGAAGTGATTGTTGACGCTGCTGTAGCCCTAGCCTACAAAGTCAACATTTCGCCTGCAGTGCCACTTTATGCGGGTCGTGTACGTGTGTGTGCGTGTGGCTATATACAACCGTGGCTCAGTGACTAACGTATAGAGGTCCAAGTCACTTGAGGATTGATTTACGTGATTTACGTACATCGTCGTGAAATGTATGAGAATTCCCCGGGGTCCCCCACCTACCATTACCCACACGCTGTGTCGACGACAGATGAGCAGCTCGCTCGGCCAGCTGTCGGGAGCAGCGGTGTGTGTGTGTGTGTGTGTGTGTGTGTGTGTGTGTGTGTGAGCCGAGACGCACAGCCTCGTGCCCCACCCACCCACCCCTTCCACCACCACCGTCCACCTCAACGGGAGTCAACGGAAACGGGATTACGGTAGACAACGGCGTTACACATTTACAAGGAGGATGCTATAGACAAATCAGACTTTAAAGGTCCGTGTCTTGATTGGCTTGTACTTCATACTTGCGTAACGAGTTAAAGTAATTTGAAGAAAGAGACATCTTCCTCACATTATAGTGACCTCTGTTCGTCTATCTAGAGCGAAAGATAACGGACACGTTCCTGCTCAGTAACGACAATAGAAAAAAAAAAAAAAGACTTCGTAAATTGCGGAAATTTGTGACCAGAATAAAACAAAAATGATGGCATTGCACTTGACCACAGTCCATATTAAAGGTGAGGGTTGATGATATATCAGTGCCAGTACAATACAATAAGCGTATACAATAGTCATTAATACAGTAAAGAGAGATGCTGAAAAATCCTGGAGAACAGATGGATGTACTTTAAAAGAAGCGTTTGTGATTTTTTTTTCTCTTTAAGTTCATTGTACTAAACACAAGCGTTTTAGATCAAGTGTGGTGGCACACGCCGCGGTAGTGCGTTGCAAGACTCGTCCAAGCTGTTCCTACTCTCGCAAACCTTCACAAAATCCTCTTCTTACCCACACCAGCCTCTTTCCCCACACGTCTTGACTGACCTGCTGCAAACAGGAGTGTTCTAGTTAGCCTTATCTCTCCCCTCCATGAACCCATGTAGGTCGCTGGATCGTGACTGCTATACGTATGGTCGGTAAGATAAAGTCCCTACCATGAATGTCAGGTGTGCATCTCGGAAAAGGTTCGCTCCTTTCATAAATAAACCCTACCACCAGACTGGTCCGGTGTATCGATCCCCCAGTAAGGGGGGGGGAAGGGTGTGGTGGGTGTCGTGTGTGTGTCATTAAGGACCATGACTGGGCCCTTCCCAGACCGAGGCCCCACGTATCGTACCATCCTCTTCCATAGACTGCGCAGTCATCACAGCATCATGAAGTGAGCCTGGGTTAAAGCGGTCGCGAAACCTCCAGCCAGAGGTTCCAGACTCATCGCGCAGTCTAATGCATTGCCTCGAAAAGTGACTGGGGGAGGAGGGGCTCGGCCGAGACCAAACTTCAGAGGAAGATTGAGGGTCTTCAGCCAAGGCCCCTGGGCGCCGCCCGCCCCCAAGGCGCTGTGTTATAAACCAGAGATCAGAGCAGTAATCTCCGCGGTGTCCCGGGGGAGTCATACAATTTTTACCGTTTCTTGAATTACGTCGAGTCAAAAGACTCTCTTGAGATCGATGTTCGCCGTCGATCCTCGGGGCTACGACCCCCACAGAGACATGCAGGGTGTGTGGATCCAGCCTGCGCTCCTCCCCACCACCCACTCCACCCTCCCTATGAATAACCCACTGGTCGGCAGTGGATGGCCTGTTACCGGTGCCATACACCAGGTAAGCGATGACCATCAGCCACGAAGAGGAGCGTAATACCCTCCCCCCTGGGCATGTGGCGAATGCAGTTGATTTAAGGAAGCCAGTCAGGTAGTGGAGAACCATCAGAACCAACAGAATACAGCTACGACCCTGACTGACTTCACACCATCAGAACCAAAGATAAAAGAGAAAAGAATGTAACTTATGCAAGATAACTCCCAGAACTCCGATATAGATTAGGATTAAGGAGAAAGACTTGCAAATGAGATTCGCTACGAGAGAAAGGGAAATCCTTTTGTCTCCTGGAATTATTGATAGATATACAATCTGGTGGTATATTTCCTCCATAAGATATGCTCTGTGGATTAGGTAAATTAGTCTTAAGTTTTGCAAAGAGTTGGAATCAAGTTTTATAAAGTTGGGCGAGAGCACATAAGCCCTAGTGTGGAGGGAGGGAGAGAGAGAGGAAAGAAGACAGAATGGGAGTGAGTTAGAACACATTTACATACCCAGAACCTGCAGATCAGAAGGTCTGAAGGAACTCACCTGAGGAAGAAAGAAAATGATTAGTCAAACAAATGAATAATAAAAAAAAAATATGCAATTGAAATTATACACTAAATTCTCTCTTTTTTTTTAATGGCGTGAGTGAAAATGACGTACATTTGTGTGTTTTGCTACACGGCCACCAGGTGTATGTACCCCCGAACCACACACACACAAAAAAAATATGTATCATATTCTCTGAACTTTGATTCCTGCCTCTGATTACAGTCAGCGGGAGAGTTGATTGGAATATGATGGTCCGACTTATGGCCAGGTTTCCCTCCCTCAATGCTTCGTAGATGATGACTGGCGTCCTATGGTATGGAACAACTGAGTGATCTGGCTGGAGTGTTGATCCAGTCAGCTGCTGCTGCTGGCCTCAGGTCATACAGCTGACTGGCCCCACTAGATGATCCACCAGTCAGCTGATCCAATCGGTTGTGACCTTTGACCGCACAGTTATGATAAGGGGACCTCAGAGGACTTACCCAAACCCACAAGTGCCCACGTTAAAACTTAATCAAGTTGTCTGACACTCCGTTCCCATTTTCTATGTCACCTCCCAACTGTTGACCATGGTCTCAAATATTTTAACCTATTTTGTCTTCTGGTCTTTATCGTCTTAATGGTGAATATTGGCTTGTGTGTTGTGTTACAGTCGTCTCATATTTGCTTATGTCATTTGCTCTTTCCAGAAGAGAGAGAGAGAGAGAGAGAGAGAGAGAGAGAGAGAGAGAGAGAGAGAGAGAGAGAGAGAGTCCGTGGGTGATGAAATTTTTGGGTCTGTCGGTTAATAGCTCTCGCCAGAGCTCATTAAAACTGCAGATTCAGTAGGCCATCTGTCTCTCGTCTCCCAGAGATGCTTCTGCGAGACCGGTGGGTAAACTGGGAGAGACGAAGACACGTAAACACGTAGATTGAGACAAAAGAATAACACGTAGACAGAGACAAAAGAATAACACGTAGACAGAGACAAAAGAATAACACGTAGACAGACACAAAAGAATAAAGATATTTTTTGTTCATTAGATTAATAGATTAGACTACTCAATATTCCGTGAATGTGTCGATTTCCTGTTCCAAGAACACCGTTCTGGAATCTAATATTCCAGGAGCACCAGCCTGGAATCCATCATTCCAAGAACATCACATTTCAAGAGCATCTGTTTGGAATCTAACGCTCCAAGAGCCCCTAACCTGGAATCTAACATTCCAGGGGCACATTCGTGAGGCGACCAGCAATCAGCCTGGAACGTAACGCTCTTTTCCATCTCTTCCAGCCGTCGGCACACACACACACACACACACACACACACACACACACACACACACACATACGAGACGACAACCCACCTGAGAACAGACGACAACACAGGGAGACAGCTGGTCGTGCTGGGGGGTGGGGGAGGCGACGAGTCGTCTTTTGTCGTGTTTCAGAGTTCGCCTGGCAAGGTCTGTGTCACCATGTCCTGCCCTGTTTAAAGACGATGTTCATCTCTCTCTCTCTCTCTCTCTCTCTCTCTCTCTCTCTCTCTCTCTCTCTCTCTCTCTCTCTCTCTCTCTCTCTCTCTCTCTCTCTCTCTCTCTCTCTCTCTCCTTTATAGGTTCCCCGAAAGGTATTTCTATTTGTGTTTTGAGGTATTACCACTTACCTCCCCCGTCCATCTGGTAAAGTGTTACCCCTTGCCTTGTCTATATACATGGTGAGATGTTCCCTCTCTACCGTATCAGGTGTTACCCCCTGCTTGTTTACGTTGTCAGGTGTTACCCCTGCTTGTTTACGTTGTCAGGTGTTACCCCCTGCTTGTTTACGTTGTCAGGTGTTACCCCCTGCTTGTTTACGTTGTCAGGTGTTACCCCTACCTGCCTATGTTGTCTGGCGTTACCCCTGCTTGTTTACGTTGTCAGGTGTTACCCCCTACCTGCTTACGTTGTCTGGCGTTACCCCTGCTTGTTTACGTTGTCAGGTGTTACCCCCTGCCTGCCTACGTTGTCTGGCGTTACCCCTGCTTGTTTACGTTGTCAGGTGTTACCCCCTACCTGCTTACGTTGTCTGGCGTTACCCCTGCTTGTTTACGTTGTCAGGTGTTACCCCCTGCTTGTTTACGTTGTCAGGTGTTACCCCCTGCTTGTTTACGTTGTCAGGTGTTACCCCTACCTGCCTACGTTGTCTGGCGTTACCCCTGCTTGTTTACGTTGTCAGGTGTTACCCCCTACCTGCTTACGTTGTCTGGCGTTACCCCTGCTTGTTTACGTTGTCAGGTGTTACCCCCTACCTGCCTACGTTGTCTGGCGTTACCCCTGCCCGTCTGCGAGGCGGGGTAGTCTGCCCCTCCGGCCAGAGGGGTGGAGGAGGTACAGCGGTCGGAACACCGGAGTAATCTCACCCGGTCATTTCCGCTAATTACGAGTGATTAACATGTTTAGGGGACTAATTAGCAAGGAATTAACCGCGTGTGATGGTGCCCCTTCCACCACGACATGCCTGCCGATACCGCTGCATGCCTGCCACCACTATTACACACCTGCCAACACCACTACACACCTGTCAGCACCACTGCACACCTGCCAACACCACTACACATGTCGACGCCACACACCTGCCAATGACACCACAACGCACCTGTCAACGCCACTACATACCTGCCAACACCACTACGCACCTGCCAACAGCACTGCACACCTACAACCATAGGGCTTTTATCAACAATTCTGCCATCATCGCAGACCTGCCAACATCACACACGTGCCATCATCGTCTCTCTCGTTGCCAACATATTTGTCATGAAAGAATCTTTGCCTTAACCTCATTCTTCCCCCCATCACCTCCGAGCTACCAACGTCATAAACTCTTATCTTGTAACCTATGCTTAGGAAAATTTTCCCTCATTCAGAGGTTGAATATAACCTCAAGACGATTCACTCAATATCCCTCAGAATGAACCACCTCATACTCATCACACACTGCCTCCCTCACATCTTTTAAGATCAACCTCGTAATATCCCTTACATTATGTAGAATCTATCCCCTTACACCTATAGATATATCACCTCATGTTGGAATGACCCCCCTTCACATACCTTAGAATCTACCCTCACCCCATCTTCAAGTCTACCCCCCTTGCAATTTGCACCCCTCACACAGAAATGAAAAGGAACCACTCTAAGCCGAGGATTTACCCCTTTGTACCCATCGAACTCTCAAGAATATGCTTCCTCATGTTCACCTCTAGCATACCTGAAGTATGCGTTATCACTCACAAACCTTCATGCTCACGAACTCCTTTCCTCATATTAAACTATTTACATATATGAAAATGTACCCCACGATGGCAAAAATCTCCTCATTAGGCTATATTTTCTCCCCACCTCCTCATAATGAGGAATCTGTTTGTCCTACCTCACACTTCTTCCCTCTGGAGTATTTCCCGTCTCATACTCAAGGATCTACTCACACACACTCGAGCATTTTGCTCCCTGTCACTTGAGAATTTACCCTTCCTCCCCTCACCCTTCGCTAAGGGATTTACCCACCTTCAAACTGAGTGTGTAAGAGTGTCACCCAGGGTGATCACCCAGGGTGACTCACGCGCCCCTGTGTTTAAACCCCAGGCCCTAATGCCGGGTCTGGGGCAGCCACTCCACCTCCCCCAGGTCACCTCCATTTAGCCTAATGCGGCTGCCGACCTAAACGCTGGTGATAAATCTGCCCCTGGGGAGCTGTTGTGTCGGTGAACTCCCAGGGGTAAGGGGAGAAAAGGGGAGGGGTGTGTGTGTGCCTCCACCCTCCCCGTCCCCCTGGAGGTTGCGGAGAAATCGTGGAGAGGGGAGGGTTTGCCTTCCATCCCCCCTTTACCCTGCCTCATGTCAGGCAGTAAGGGGAGGGAGGAGGCAGCTTTAAGGGGAATCTTGAGCTCAGTCCTCTCCATTTACCTCCCACATCTGACACCCTCCTGTTGATGGATGGAAGAGGAAACGGAGGGGGTTGTGGGGGGGTAAGCTAGATAAGGGGGTCGTTTTCTTCCATACATATATATTATTACTCCTCTGACCCTCAAGCCTAATCAAAACTTTAGGCTGGAAGGCCTTCTGCTGTTCCCCCTTGCCCTTTATCTTCACCCATCCCCTTCATCACGAGGGGTGGGGAGCAGGGGAGAAATGGTGGAAGACTTCCGACATGAACCTCATCTACTCCCATTCTCAACGTCTCCTTTCTCACTGGATACGTTGAAAATGGGAAATCAAGAGTTGGTCCTACTGCTCCCATATATCGCATTTTCTGTTCACTCGTGAGTGTAAAGAAAATGCTTATTTCTTTCACTAGACACTTTATTTCTCTCTCCATCTTCACCGTTTTTGCCGTTCAGTCCTTTCTGTTCCTTCAGGGGGGGGAAAAGAAGGTAATTTTGGTGGGGCAATTCTCAAAAACCACTTCCTCCCTCTCCGTGTTTTCATGACGTCGGCAAAAGTTACGAGAACGCGCCGGAAATGTGCGCGTTCTTCTGATACATTCGCCCAATGAGCCGTCGCAACGTCACTCGTGACATGATGATTGGTGACGTATTAGCCACCCCTTGTCTTCGGGCGCACGGTGATTGGTGGATTTGATCTTGCCAGTCGAGCGAAGACCCTCTCATTGGTTGTGGTTCGGTGACGAATTAGTGTCGTAAACTGTGACGCTATCAAATCGCAGGGTTATTGGTGGACTCGATCACGCCGACGGAGGAAATCTCTATTCATTCCTTCATGGTTTGATGACGTACTGGTATCGTTACGATGATATAATCATTCTTGTGCTCTGATTGGACGACTTGAAATCGCCGATCAAACACACTCTCTCTCTCATTGGTGAAGTATGATTTGATGACGAAAGAGTACAGTGTACAATGACGTCATTTCAGATCGCACGACGATTGGTGGGTTTGATACGATGGGCCACTGGGCGTTCATTACGTCACAGTGAAGATGGAACACCCGCCTGTGCCAGGATTCGTCTCTCGCGGACCCAGTGTTATTACCCTGGCGCTCGCGGAGGAGGACATCAGTCTTGCTTTTGTTGCTGATGATGGCGCAAATTAAGGACAATATGGCATCCCCCAGACTGCCCGAAAAACTATTATTGAAGTGAGGCTTCATTTTATTGGGGTTTTTTTTCTCATCCTATATGTTACCATCAGCATACGTTGACTGTATTTTTGTTTCTTATGTCTGACCTTCCCTCTGCCTGTGGTTTCTTGACCTGTCGTTTCGTTCATCATTCGTTCATCATATATTCGTTAAGCTCTCTCTTCCCTCGTTCGTATCTGTCGTTAGGATTATGAGTCGTTCCGTTGATCTCAACGTAGCTAGGTTTGTCTGACAAATTCTATTGGTCTGTCTTCCCGCTTATCTTTTATTCTGTTATCTACCTTTCTCTTGTCTTTTTTTTTTTCTTTTTGTCCTTCCATTCGTCTGTTGTTTCGCATTTCTGTTACTCGGTACATCTGTTGGTCCAATCTTCCAGTGTTCCGTTTATCTGTTTCATGTCCGCTAGTATTATGTAAATATGTGTGTTGTTTTCCGATATTTTGCGGAGCAAAAGTTCTCATTAATTGCTTATTCTATTATTACAATAGACACCTTTTCTATTCGTCCTCGATTCGTCCATGTGTTCGTCCTTGCCTTCATCAGATCTTCCACTCGTTCGTCATTTTCGTCTGTCTCTTCACACGTTTGATCGTATGTTTCTCCGTTGGTCCGTTCGTCCGTGTGTGTATGTTCGTCCACCGAGCTCCGACCTCGTCCCTGCGTTCCGGCTCGACGGACACCTGATACCTGGCGGAATGTGATACGTCACCTGTCGTGTCGTAAAGCTTACGTCATTTGCGGATCAATCGTTCTGGCAGATCATTTTGCACACCCGGAAAAAAAAAAAAAAAGCTGCGCATAGATATAGTGAGAGCCCATGTGACAGCCATTTGTCTTGATCTATACTATATTCTCCTTGTACTGTTTATATATTTTTTCTCATTCGTTACATCAAATTGTCATCCTCATCTTAAGCCTTTGCGATGTCTTTAGGATATTTCCTACTTGTTCTGCTATTGAATACATGGGTCATGAGTCTGTATACTCTCACCTAAGTTGATGTTATCATGAATGTTGCCCTAGCCGGAGCGAGGTGGCGCCAGGAACAAATGAACAATGCCCTCATTCGCTCACCTCCGTAACCTTGGGCTATCGTGTGTAATGCGACGCATTGGACCAAGGCTTACTCTCTATAGACAAGCCTCTAAAAGACGTCCCTTGATAACAATGATAATAATGATAATGATAATAATAATAATGATAATGATATAATGATTATAATTTTGATAGTAATAATGATAGTAATGATAATGATAGTAATAATAATAGTAATAATAATAATAATGATAATAATGATAATGATAGTAATAATAATAATAATGATAATGATTAGTGCAAAGAACATGTGGTGTCCACAAAGCACCTCAGGTTATTATTGAATGGGTGACTTAGGTAGAGCGACACCAGAAATTTCTGCTCCTTGGGTATTTTAACTTTATGATGTGTCAAAAACCATTAGAATTAGAGAAAACTCGAGGAGCCCTTCTCACAGGTGTCATAATTATGTACCTTTTGCTCACTCCGACTCACCGTTTGATCATTCGCGAAATTTCTCTTCTCTCTCTGTCGTAGTGTTAGCGAAGAGTCTGTTGCTCTGACTTCAGTATGTGATATTCCCCCGCTCTTCTTAAACAGGAATCCAACGGTTAGATATTTCATTCATATCGTTCTTAATTATTTGAGGGGTCGGTGTTAAAGGATAATGACGACATTAACTGAATAAATGATCATCTGTCACAGCAGCTCATAAAAAGTGCACACGTCCGTTTTCTAAATGGTGTTGATGAGGGATGTTTCCTGCGTAGGCAGTATTTACCCTGGGTAACATCACTCATTCCGTGCCACCGTGCCACCCCGAATAACTGACGGGGATAAACTGTACAATATAAACCGTTTATTTGTGATTTGTTGTTTTCTTCAAGCTGGTCTAGCAGTTTACAAGATGTTCCGGCTTTGGCTGTACGCTGACTGACTCTGGTCCACGGTGTTATGGTAGTTTCACATGACCTTTTATGTAAGCTGACACAGATTCATATGTCGTCAAAATGTAAGCTGTGGTCACCAGAGTATATAAGCTCGATCAAAGTTTTCCGATCGTGAAAATTCAGTGTGTGTGTGTGTGTGTGTGTGTGTGTGTGTGTGTGTGTGTGTGTGTGTGTGATAAACGTAGAAGAGAAGGCTGCCCCTTTTTTGTGATTAATCTTCATATATATATATATATATATATATATATATATATATATATATATATATATATATATATATATATATATATATATATATATTGTAGGGCCTGGATGTAGAAAGGGAGCTGTGGCTTCGGTGCATTACACATGACAGCTAGAGACTGAGTGTGAACGAATGTGGCCTTTGTTGTCTTTTCCTAGAGCTACCTCGCACGCACGCGGGGGAAGGGGGGTGCCATTTCCTGTGTGGCAGGGTGGCGGCGGGAATGGATGAAGATAGCATGTATGAATATGTATATATGTATATGCATGTATACGTTGAAATGTATAGGTATGTATATGTGCGTGTGTGGTTGTTTATGTATATATGTGTGTGTGTGTGGGTTGGGCCATTCTTTCGTCTGTTTCCTTGGGCTACCTCGCTAACGCGGGAGACAACTACAAAGTATATCATAATGAAAATGATATATATGAAAATGATATATATGTATGTATGTATTTAGCTCCAACTCACAAATCTGCTGGATCAACACCGTTATTGCAACATAGGATAATACAGAACATGCCGGGAAATTGTCATCTTAAGGGAAACACGACATCTTTAAGATGGCCTTTTTTGCTACCACCATCTTACAGTAAAACAAAAACAAACAAAAAATCGTAATTATCGTACACCGTTGTTGTTGTTGTCGCGGGTAAACCGAAACTTTTATTTCAAGAGTTACAAGTTTTTGAGACGGAGTGGTCGGTCGGTCGGGCACCTTCGGCTGGAAGGCCAGAAACACATCGATCGCCCACACCAACTCACCTAGCTAGCTGCTCCGTACATACCATACCATTGATGTACAAGACTCGCCCAATAGATTTCCCCGAGAAGAGAAAGTGCCCAGGAGTTATCGTACACCAGTCAGGGCGCTGCTGTTTTCTTTTTTTTATGATATAATTGATGTACCTGTGAGGATATTATGGCTCCCTCTCTCAGCGGATGGTGATTTACACCTCTCTGTCCTGCCTTTGATCATAATTGTAGGTAGCTATTGTTGTTATACCAGTTGGAAGAAAAGAAAAAAAAGCCTTTATGGTTTATTCATCCCCCGATGTCAACAGTTTTTTTTGGGGGACATCACTCGTAAGAAGTAGTCGTTCGCTCGAGAATGAATGGCAGCATTTATTGTACATCTGTCAGGAATCCTCCCTTCTCTGCTGACCTGTTGGCAGTTTTTTTTTTCATTTTCCCTTCCGGTTAGCTGGTTTTTCTCCCTGCCAAATACCGTGTTGTTATTGTACATCGCTCACAAAGACAGTCACGGTCTGGGAATGATCGTGATCTATCAGTTAGGAAATGTTTTGTTTCCCCCCATGTGTGTCAACAGTGTCTGAACCGCCATATAGAAAATGGGTTATCAACTCTCACCCGGCTTCTCATTCCGTGTTGGTAGACGCGGGATGATGATGCCCTTCGTCGGTCGCCTTACCCCCAGCATCTCTCCACGTGAGTGATAGGGGGTTGTACCCCTCAGAAAGATGATCCGTGATCTGGATCGCTTCATCAAAAATCGATCGAGGCGCTCTAAAATGCCTCAGGCGCTCAATAAAGCCGGGATCACGTCTTTAGGCACCTCACACACAGAGCCACCAACAAGAGGTCATACACTCGCAGTCACACATAGTCCGATATGTGCCAATAATGGCACTCAGACAACACACATCCCCTACCTGTGACAGTACTGACACACCTCGAAAATGTTCCGACTAACAAAAACCCGGATGATACAGAGAGAGAGAGAGAGAGAGAGAGAGAGAGAGAGAGAGAGAGAGAGAGAGAGAGAGAGAGAGTGAGTTTGTGTGTGTATGTGTGTGTGCGGCTGCTGTTGGCACTCTCGGGTCACATATCAGTTTCACTGGACAGTCTTGCACTCGCCACCGTCACTCCAGCGAGGTCCCCACGAACCCATCGAGACACTTGCTTTTCGAGTCATCTCGCAAGGGCAGCGTCCAGCGTCCGTGCATGAAGGCAGGGGAAAGAACATTGGACACGCCGGGGATACGAACCAGAGTCCCTCTAGTTTGTTATCAGGGTCTCCAGACACCAGCTGATCTGGGTCCACTGATCTGTAGGCCAGAGATCCGTCGTTTATTGACCTTGGTATCAGCGCTACCGTTGCCTGGTGGGGGGGGGGGGGAGCGGCGGCGAGGGCGCCACATTACCAGGGGTGAGTGAACCGTGCCAAGCTCCGAGGGAGGCTTCCCTCCCTCCTGCACTGACCCCCCCACCAGTTGCCTGCCCGCCCACCGCCAAGCAGGTCGATCATATGGATCGTGGTGTTCACCCACGAGACCAGAAATCTCAAGACCTTGACCTCCTTCACCAGTACCTTCAGGAAGTAACCCAACGCCAGATTCGATTTGCTCTCATCCATTTACGATGGTAGATGGTAGTCAGTGACTGATTTACCGTAGCAAGGGGTAGTAGGGGACTAATTTCGGACGGGTTCTCCATGTCGGACATCTTCGACCACTCGACGCAGTCAGTACTCGACTAAAACATGCATTGAAGATTATCCCAGACAGAACCCAGCTCAGCCTCACTGCACACCAGAGGTGGAGAAAGTCCGATTTGCCCGACTGTATAGGATAGTAGTAGTGTGAAGGTCTGAGACACTGGGAAGGTCGGTCATATCCAAGTAGACTTCATCGGAGTTGTCAGATTGTGCGTTGCTTTACGGTGGCCCGCGTCAGACGCCTCGAGATAGACCCACACACTGGCTCTAGCTGATGCTGGAACCCTCGACGTTGCTCCACTACAGCACTCAGCTAATGACGTCGCTGGACTTTTTTTTTAAAAGATTTCAGGGTAGTTGAGACCCGGGGCTAAGACCAGTGGGTAGGAACCATGAGCCAGCAACAGCAGATGAGGAGGAGATGGTGGAGGAGGGAGGAGCACATCTCCTGACCCCACCTTAAGACACAAGTTGGACGTGACCTTAAAGCTCATTGTTCATTTAGCTGTTGAGGTTCCAGCAGGCAGGTGTGTGACTAGCGGGAGACGGCGGGCATACCTTACCGCTAGCCTTCTTCCCAAATGACCCACCCCAGCAAGTGCTTCAATGACGACCTGATGCCCGTTGCTTTCCTCAGTCACTGCTAAACAGCCTTGGTTGTAGACCAACTTTGGGGTGGACCCCATGGATGCACCCCTGTCCTATCTGATTGTCCTCATCACCTAGTCGTGAAGATGGAGCTAGGGTGAGGTCTAATGTTTTAGTCCTGCCCTCGAGCCAGATGTGCTGATGACCACCTCCCCAGATTATGACTATGCGGAGGGCCACAGTATAAGCATTTACTCGACGAATGACCACCTGTGGTGCTTCCCCGAGAGCAACAAGTAGTGACTCAGGAACTTGAGGGGGGAAAATATATGCGAGGAAACTTGAGATTTCACGTGTGTCCATACTGGTCAAATTAGCTGGCCAGGATGTGTCTGTAGTGGGGGAGACTAAGCTTGGGGCCTGGCTGGCTGGCTGGCTGGTCCAGTGAAGTGAGTTTCGTCTTTAGTGTTTACAGGAGGACATTGATCGTGGCGCCTAGCACGGCCTGCACGGTGTGTTAACTTGTGACCAGGGCCGGCCGGTGCCCGGGCCAGACCAGGCAGGCCACCCCGGGCCAAGCCAGCCAAACCAGGCCATCTATCCGAGGAACAGTCGCCCGTCCACACCTCCTTCCCGCCAGTCACTCGCACGTTGATCGCAAAATGACAGACGTCGACAGTTAATGTACTAACCAGTCCAGGGGCTTTCGTCCCCTCGAGATACAGTTACTAAGCTACGCGTACACCAGTCATGGGAGGGGCTTTTGGTTCACCCGTCCCAGGAACAGGCCGAGACTGTTACTGTTCCATACTTGTGGGAAAAATATAAATATTTTCCCTTCCCCTTAAGATTTCGATGGTTACCGTCCATCAGCCAAGAAGTTATCGTGCGTGAGTGACACTAGTCGTACCTCAGCCACCCTCACACCAGCCGTCCGGACAAATGCAATTTGATTTCTAGGTCAGAACAGCTGTTGCGGCCTGAGGAAAAAATTATGTTAATTCAGCAAAGAGTTATGAATTTTTCTTAAATGTCTGTTTCTGGCTGTCGGGTTTTCTGTCTTAATATGCATGAGGCGTTGTGGGATTTGAATTCTCGTTTTCTTTTTTCATGTTTCTTCCTTTTTTTGTCTGTGTCTTTGTCTGTTGATCAGACATTCTTCTAAATCTATTTCATCAGACAAGATATCATTATTTAGCAAATTTGACATTTGCTTTGGTCAGTATCAGCGGGAGGTGCAAACGCTCATGTGAGATGTCTCTGTGGCTCTTTTTGCCTGGTATTACGACTGTATCATCCCTCACAGATGTGGGATATACTCTCACGTGAGGCGCCTTTGGAAGTAATGACCAAAATTAATCTCGGGTAAATGGAATAATCTTAAAAACAATGAGACAAAGAAAATGCGTGAGATTGTCAAACTTACAATGACAGTCAAAAGAAAAAGAAAAGAAAACATTTAAGGTCGAGCCTTAAACAACGGGAGTTTTAGTCATCTAAATGTACAGGAAGTCAGACCCTCTCCAGGTCATGACACTTGAAGTTGTCGCTTACACACTCGTACCACGTTTCCCTTAACCTCGAGGAGAGCGCGACTCACTCTCGCACGTATCACTAGAGTTATGGAGGTGCCCACCTACATCTCAGGCATCCCCCTACACACACACACACACACACACACACACACACACACACACACACACACACACACACCTGTAAAGACCAGTTACCAATGAGAAGACTGTCGCCGAAAACTAAAAGAACGATAAATCCCATAAAAATCCTGGGCTTCGGGCAAGTAAACACGGCTGATCTGTAAACCAAACGTGGAGTAAACTCGGACAGAAAACCCACGGTATTGTGTAATCTTAAGTTCAGTCGTCGTTTTCTATAAACTTGGGGAGTAATAAAGAAAATGAAGTTATCTTCTTATTCGTACCACATTGTCTGTCTCATTATGGTCGATTTAACTGGGTATCCGAGGTGGTAAAGAAGGCCTTACTTTTAACTCTATCCTTCGCATATCCATCTCTACTGCTTGTATTGCCCTTTTAATCACCTATTGTATGATGGCTTCTCTCTCTCTCTCTCTCTCTCTCTCTCTCTCTCTCTCTCTCTCTCTCTCTCTCTCTCTCTCTCTCTCTCTCTCTCTCTCCCCCCCTCCAAAGGCAGAGCACCACGACCATCGAACTCCGTCACGCCTGAATATAAAAGATAAAAAATCACGTTCTCAACCCCACCCTAACTTATCTCGGGGAGCCAGAAACTTGCCTACGTTTTCAGCGCTTTCCGATATCTCAGCGTCAGTTCTCCCTCCCTCTCCCTCTCCCTCCGTGTTCACTAAAGAGGCTCAGCAGATATTTGAAATTCTGAGGCGTCTCTCCCGACCCCCCCTCCTTATGACCCTGTAGTATTTCACGCCGTGACTTCCCTCCCAAACACCGCCACCGCCGCCACACTTCCACGGTCAACACTCAGGGGTCGTCGCCTCGGGTCCTTAGCCGTCTCTCCCTCCCCAAGATCCACCGTGGCGTTCCTTTTTCACCCCTTGACCCGTCTCCCACACACATTCGACTCGCCTTCGTTTCTGCTCCAGTCTTGCCAGCTCGATCTGGTGTGGACTAAGGCTCTTCTCTAGACTGTATCTATAGGGAACATGACACACACACACACACACACACACACACACACACACACACACACACACACACACACACACACTTGTGTCGTCTGTCTGCATTGACATGACAGACAGACAGACTTGCGTCGTGCCAACCTGAGCCACTACCAACCTCCGCCTCTACCAACACCCACCCACACACACACACACACACACACACACACACACACACACACACACACTCTCCTCCTCCGCTCATCTATTTATAGGCCTTGCCCACTCCCAACATCTGCCTCCTTCCCCTCATTACTAAATATATACCCGAAACATTTCACCGCTCTTATCTGTCTTCATTCCTCAGCTCTTTCCTTAAAAAGTCTATAAAATCTTTCGTATCGAGACTGTAGTAGTACACCAGGTCATCCATCTTAATTCTGTAGTTCTGTGTCCATACATCTAAGCCTCACACTCCCCCCTCCCGTCCGGCTCTGCCGTGTGATCGTCCCTCTGTCGTGAACACTCTAGTGATTTTACAACCAGGGTGTTCATTCAGAACCTCCGTCCCACTTCGTCGGTACGGCTGTGCAAGCACGCACTTGCTTTTCACTCCTCCGATGCTCCCGTGTGAGGCTGTCCTCAACCCGGACAGTGACAGCCTCGCTTGACTGTTGAAATCAATCATTCCAGAAAAAAAAAAAAGGAAAGAAGAGTTCTGTCTCTGACGTGACATTGATATCTAGCTCTCAGTAACCTGTCCTGACTGTGGCCTTGCCTTATGCCAAGCTGTTGAACTTTCACCTTACTCATTTCCAGCTCTACTTATTTCATGCTCTCAGAACCTCGTCTGATTCATTCCCCAGTTCTCAAAAGCCTCGCCTGATTCGTTTCTAGTTCTCAGAACCTCACCTGACACACACATACACACACACACACGTATCATTCCCCAGTCTGGCTCATTCCCAGCTCACAGGAACGTCCCTGACTCTCTCTCCCAGCCAAAGTCCACCGGCCAGTCTGGAGGCCCACCGCCGGCATGGCACTGGTGAGCACCGCCCAGGGACATTCCACAGGTGCTGGCCGCCGGCCGGCTGGCTGGCTGGCTGGCTGGCTAGGGCCGGATTGGCAGAAATTGGCGGGGGAAGATGGCGGATTTTCTGAGGAGGGTCATATTGTTGTCCAGGAGATGGAAGGAACGAGGCGAGGGATGAGGGGGCAATTATCACGTGGCTATGGGCAGGAAAAAAAGGGGGGGGGTGGGTTGTTAGTGGGGATGGGGGTCGTGGTGGGGTGGTAGTAGGGGTAGGGCGTCGTGGTTAGGTAGGAGTTAAGGTAGGGAGGGGGGGTCGCTGTTGGGTGGGAGGTCGTGGTGGGTTGGTTCTGAGGGTGAGGGGAGTGGGTTCGTGGTGAGATGGAAGTTGGGGGAGTGTCGTGGTGTGGAGGCGTTGTGTAGGCGCGTCGTCCCTTCCAGCACTGTGGAGTTGGGTTTGTCCGTGTCTGGAACAGGAAAGGGATGGAAGGGAAGAGTAACAGCGATTGATGATGAGAGAGACTGAAAGAGAGAAGGAGGAGAGAGAGAGAGAGAGAGAGAGAGAGAGAGAGAGAGAGAGAGAGAGAGAGAGAGAGAGAGGAGAGACTGGAGGAGAGAGGTAGACCAATATTGATTAAAAGAAAAAGAATCTCCAAATGGGACAGTGTAGTCAAGGGCATTATACCTTGGACTCAAACCATCCTCTTAACCTCTGTATAATTAACCCCAGACCTCTCCCTACGTGCTCCACCGACTTACGACCCCTCATCAAGCACCTCCTCTCCCACCCCCACCTCCTCTGAACCCCAGATTTCCCCAGAGAAAGAAAGAATACAACTTTAACCTTCTCCCTTCCCACCGCGTACAGCGTCTTTTGTATTTTTTTGTGTTCATTTGTTGCTCTACTGTTGAGTACTCACGAGTATTTACGTCGAGGTTCTGCAAGACTATATTAATAGTCACGAAGATAGTGTCGTATGTGTTACGTTCTGTCACGTATGACGGTGGGTGATGGAGTGATTTTATTCTGTCTGTGGACTTCATGAAAGCCAGCAGCTCAGACCCCCCAGCCCACCCCTCTCGCGTGTGGCTGAAGCAGGGGAAGAAGAAAAAAAAAGTAAGGGGAGCTACCTGTGTTAAAGGAGTGAACGTTGACAGCAACTGAGGTGCTGTCTCAACGTGCAGCCGTCACTAAACCTCCCGATACCCAGGCGGGTGGTTCCGGTGATACACCTCCCTGGTCGGTGGCGAGAGAGAGAGAGAGAGAGAGAGAGAGAGAGAGAGAGAGAGAGAGAGAGAGAGAGAGAGAGAGATTCTCTTGTGTAGACACTGAGGTATATGTTGCTGCGTTGCTCATAGGAATTACTTGTGGCTATCAGGCAAACACAGACGCAGACATTTCTCCCTCCCTCCCTCCCTCCCACCCATCTCTCTCTCTCTCTCTCTCTCTCTCTCTCTCTCTCTCTCTCTCTCTCTCTCTCTCTCTCTCTCTCTCTCTCTCTCTCTCTCTCTCTTACAGTGAGCCACAACTTTAGTGGCTGTCAAGTTCCATTCCTCTGGCTCTCCTTTCGTTCTGCCTCACCCACGCGCGGGGCTGCGGGCGTTCACTCCACAAACACACAATCACTCCATCTCACACGTAACACTTGGCAAGCACGTAATCCCACGCGACCCGTTCGTCGCAACTGTTACCCCTAATGCGGTGGGCACTACGCGCCCAGCCTTGCCTTTTGGGCCAAAAAAAAAAATCTCGTATTAAGTACTCATAAATAAGTAAGTATTTCTTTCCCCCATCGCGCGACACACGTCGCCAGAAGACGGGCGCCCCATACCGCCTTCCTCCTGAACCCCTCCCTCCCTCCCCCGCTAACCACATAATGGCCGCCGCCCCTCTCTCTTCCTCTCCGTTTCCCAGCAATAATATGGCCCGCTCGCCCCGGGCTCGCCTGGCCGCCGGGGGCCCTGCCTTGCCACCGGCCGGAGCTCAGAGCTAGCGGGGCTAGCGAGGAGCCACACACCTGTGGAATGGCAAGGGGGAGCGCTCACACACACACACACACACACACACACACACACACACACACGCACACACACACACACACACACACACACACACACACACGAGAGAGAGAGAGAGAGAGAGAGAGAGAGAGAGAGAGAGAGAGAGAGAGAGAGAGAGAGAGAGAGACGGGGGTCCCACGCGCGTAAAACTCCCTTCCCGTACAAATAGGTAATTACACACACTGTTGCCCTTCACCGGGACCTGTATGTTGCGGAGGAGTGCCGCCAGGGGCGTGTGTAGGAGACCTGACGCAGTAGTACGTATGAAAGCCAGATAACAGAAGACCGGTAGATCGATATTGTGTAAGTTCTCTTTCGCTCAGCCGGGGGAATCATAGGTGGACCCCGGGTTCATGTGCTCACATGGGTTAGCCCGATGGCCATCGGACGCTCGTGAAGGGAAAAGTAAATGTGGTGGGTTGAAGGTGAGGCATTGGCACGGTGGCCTGAGGTGCATGAAATAGTTATCGTGGCTTAGTGCAAAGGTCTCGCGCTCCTCCGAGATGGTGGGAATTTTTATTCGTCTTGATGTGAGAATATATATATATATATATATATATATATATATATATATATATATATATATATATATATATATATATAATGTTGCTTTAGATTTACGAAACCTCTCGCGTCGAAGAAGTCCAACCCTTCCCTGCTGCTGAATGAAGCGCAGCCTAGAAGTCCTATGATTAGGGCTCCTGGGGTTCTAGCTCCAAGACTCCTTCGTGAAAAGGGATCCTGGGGTTGTGTGATAATGATACCAATATGTCTTATTGTATATGTATGTGTTGTGAACATATTTTCAAAAGTGCCGGGCGGCAGGAAATAGAAAAACAGTCACCAGAGGAGGCCATTGAACCTGTACCCAATCAAAGGCGGAAACATCAGTTAGACTGACCTGCTTGTGAGAGAGACGGACAAGATGGCAGTCAGTCAGGTCCCTCCCCCTACCCACCCGTGGCCGGACCAGACCAGACACCCACCCAGACCCCGCTGCTTAATGTATTAGCATCTCATTTGCCTGTGAAGTGGTGCCAACCGTCCCTAGGATCAGCTCCAACAAAACTTGAGTAATCTGTCCGTCGGGCTAATCGGAGATCTGTGACCCAGCGACGCCCTGGTGGAGACAACGAATGGCCCTCTTCCCACCAACTACGCCCACGAGGACGGAGTGCACGCGCAGATGTGATGCACCACGTCGCGTCGCTTCTGCCCCACTTATCCTGTTTTTACCAAGAGATAAGATCATGACCGGAGATAACCTCGTCGTGGACCATCAGGTCTCCTGATGTCTATCCTTTCCCATGGACACTCACGCAAGGTTTTCAGAAAGATTCGTCTACATTTGTCGGGCAAAACGTCGTTGATGGTGTCCGTTCGGTAGAAGAAGGAGGTCACGAAACGTGAAGTGCAATTGGGAAGAGGAGTTGGTCTTTTCTGGATCATCTCTCGAGTCCACAGGACGACTGCGTCTGTTGGGCCAGACTGAGCGTTGGGGGTCTATTAAGCTTCCATCTGGTTGTGAGGACGTTACGACCTCAAGTGTGGAGGAGGGAGGCGAGGTCACCAGGAAGGCATGTGCGTTGCGGCCTCCACGCCCCTCCCTCACGACACGCGTTCCGACGGTGTCCTGGACCGTTGGAGCGCATGACGCGACCCATTTGTGCTGGAGAGGTGCGCGAGGGTCGTAGGGAGTTGGTCACACTGCGGGAACGACCAACGTTGGCGGTCTTGCGCCGTCGGTCAGAACGGTACGTACGTGTCAGGTGGGCAGAGTGCCAGGGGTGGACAGTCTCTCTCTCTCTGGGGGAGGGGTGACAGAGCGACCCAAGCCAACCCCTGAGATGCCATCTGAACACTCTGGGGGCAGACGCACCCGGCAAGTCAACCCGTGAGATGCAATCTCCGGGGATAGACTGGCCTATGAAGATCCAAGACGCCGCTTTGCACTGAACATCTTGTGTGCTGTAGCTTTTTAAGCCGTACATGTTGTGACCTTCTGAGGAGGAGGAATACAACTGCGAATTCTTTTGCTATGACGACCCTCCAAAAAAAAAGGTAATTACCCATGACGAAGCTCGTCTCAAAGGCGGGAAATGTGGGTCAGTGGCCACCTACTTTCAAAGGGATGCTGAAGCGCTCATCAGAATGTATGTACATCTGGAGTTACATGTCCGTCATCAAGTGCATCAAATAGTGGCTGAGAACTGAACTTGGGCGTAGATGTGGCCTCGTACACGGACACGGACACCGTAGGATAGGTCTTCCTCTATACTTCGCACAGGCGAACTTAAAAGGAAACATTAGAGAACATTCAACATACGCGAGTGTTGATGAAATGCACACCTATACGTTCGTAAAATGACGGGTGGGAGTCGCGTTCTGTGCTTGGCCAAGCGATGCCTCAGATCCGGGCTTTCAGAAGACGATCTCACAAAGGAATTTTACACGTATAGTTTACAGCGTTTCAGGTCCAGTTCGGTAGGTCTGTTCTTCCTCTAAAGCTATTCTTTCTGTAGCTTTTGTATGACTTTGGTATATCGTCATATTCACACAACTCTAACGAACCTCTTGCGTCGATAGACAGAGACACGGAAGTACATGGAGTTGGTTCGCCTTTAAGGTCTTAAGCTGTTCAGTCGGAGAATATATATATATATATATATATGTATATATATATATATATATATATATATATATATATATATATATATATATATATATATATATATATATATGCAACTTTATGGCTGAAAGAGAGATTTTTAGCTTATATGTTTTTATGTTTATGTTGATAACGCAGTGTTATTGATACGTATTGGAAAGACAACCGTCTTATTGTTATATTTACAGCAAAGATAAATCCCACACTCACACACACACACTTCACTCGATCATCCAAGTCGTCGCCCCCCCTCCACATCGTCAACCCCAGTTTCATATCTTTTATCAAGACCTTCCCCACCCCCCTTACGTCGTTAAGCCCCCCACCCACACGTTGTCGTTAAGCCCCCCCCCTCACACGTTGTCGTTAAGCCCCCCCTCACACGTTGTCGTTAAGCCCCCCCCACACGTTGTCGTTAAGCAACCCCCCCCCCCACGTTGTCGTTAATCCCCCCCCACCCCCCACCCCACCCATTCACTCAACTTGGCCCATAAGTCAGGTGGAGAGAGTACGAGCGTATGACTCACCGAACGCGATATAATGTACCAGCGAGAGTAATACGCCAGCCACACCGGGCTCCGCTGGAGAGGGAGGACGCAAGTGTTCGTTTTCCCCGTCCCTCACCTCACCTCACCTCACCCACGCGGAATATTTCTTCCAGCCAACCGCTCGCGGTGTTCATATGTAAAATTATTTTTAAGAGAGGTGATTCGCGTGTGTTATACATAAATCCATAAAAGATGAACTCTCAGGGTAATTTGGATAAATGTATAAAATGAAATGTGAAATGTGCAAAGTGAGTTATCTGCCGGGGGAAATCAAATGGAATAGAACATGGAGGAGGCTTGCAAATACTAGGCTCTCTCTCTCTCTCTCTCTCTCTCTCTCTCTCTCTCTCTCTCTCTCTCTCTCTCTCTCTCTCTCTCTCTCTCTCTCTCTCTCTCTCCCTCCTCCCCTTACTATCGTGCAGACCTGACAGGGAACAGCTGTTTGGACAGAGTGTAGCGTAATGTATATTTCAGCTTCAAGCCGGCTTGTCACGGATTCCTTTGTGTGGGAACAGAATTGAAAGTTTATGGTGGGTTCAGCTTGATGAAAATATATAACTGATAGATTTTTTTTTCTTTTTTTTTGTGTTGACTGTAGGTAACTCGCAGACTTAGTGGAAAAATGAAATGAATGTCAGTGAATGTGATTCTAAGAGGAATTGTATGTTGCATAAATTACTTGTTAAGTGTATGGTAACTACTTATTTCATTTATATTTAAGTAAATGAAATTATTCTCTTTCTTGTTAGTGATTTACTGTTATTTACGGTGTGCTAACATTCGTTCCTATATATATATATATATATATATATATATATATATATATATATATATATATATATAATGTGTGTGTGTGTGTGTGTGTGTGTGTGCCATGTTATGTACACGTGATATCTGATGTAAACTATTTACCACTATACCCCTGGGATCGAACACTGGACCATCTATGTGGCAGCCAGGTAGCCAGCCTAATTCCCCCTCCCCAGCCCACAGTGAGCTTAAAACAGCATCTCCGTAACCACTCGGTGACTCACGGATCTCGCTAATGCGTTACGTAGCCTTTACGAGGTTGGAATCCCGGCTAGGAAAAGACAACAAAGGCCACCACATTCGTTCACACTCAGTCTCTAGCTGTCATGTGTAATGCACCGAAACCACAGCTCCCTTTCCATATCAAGGCCCCACAAAACTATATATATATATATATATATATATATATATATATATATATATATATATATATATGTATATATATATATATATATATATATATTACGATCATGAATTTGCTTTGTTGCAATTACTTTGATGATGGAAAACACATTATGTTTACCTATATTTTTTAACTTCATCCACACACGTACATTTCCCTCACTTCTCCCTCCTTGGCAAATCTCATCATTCCTGTCTTGCCATCATCGCGTTACCTCTGCAGACCATTAACACCTAACCATCATCCCAGTCTTTAAAAAAAAAAAAAAGAAGAGTGTCGTTAGCCATCACATTAAAGTGTCAAAACATTCTGCTAGCGTCATACTGTTCCAGTCATTATCACTTGTCATTATCATTACGAGCGCTGCGCGGTCGTCATTTTCCATCATCGCTTATCACGTTCATTATCGCATTCATCGCTCTCGCTGCCTCCTTCGCCACTGTGCTCATTCCTGACTTCGTTTATGTGTACATTTCTGTGTGTGTGTGTGTGTGTGTGTGTGTGTGTGTGTGTGTGTCTGTGTGTGTGTGTGTGTCTGTGTGTGTGTGTGTCTGTGTCTGTGTGTCTGTGTCTGTGTGTGTGTGTGTGTGTGTGTGTGTGTGTGTGTGTGTGTGTTAGGCGCTTCCTCCTCAAACAACTTCAGGGTTACACAAAATTTAACAAGCATGGCGGTGGTAGCTGGAGCCGCCAGAACAAAAAGAAAAAAAAGATATTTTGTTTTTGTTTTGACAAGTCAGGCTATTTGCTTGCATGGTTCTTTCAGCTTCAACTCCTCCCAACAGCCAGGCTGAGAACGGCATATGGGAACCGAACCTCCCTCCTTAGAAGATGACGATGAACCCCCTTTTTCCCCCCCCCCAGGTGGTCAAGATAGTAAGGCAGTTCTTCGGCCATACTCTCTCTCTCTCTCTCTCTCTCTCTCTCTCTCTCTCTCTCTCTCTCTCTCTCTCTCTCTCTCTCTCTCTCTCTCTCTCTCTCTCTCTCTCTCTCTCCTCTGTCTGTGGTGTGCGTTTAACTACACCCACATAAGAATTACGGACAGACAGAAAAAAAAACATTGAAAGATAAATTTTCGAGACAGCTTGCCTATGCAATTACATTTTCTGTCCTCAGTAATATCCCGTTTTTCATTTTGGTTGTTCTCGAAGTTTAAGCTCAGCTGGCTGTTAGTTGAACGTCTTATTCCGTAGATTTTGTCAGATGTAAAATCGGAACGTAACTGATTTATGAACAGTGAAGTTCATCGCCTGGTGATGAGGTTATTTGGAAGATTTTTCTTCTGAAGAGGTGGAGTGAGGGTTTTGAAGAGGTGGAGTCAAATGTCCTTCCGTTATTATTCATGCACCTCCCTTTCACATGCAGTTCTTCGTCCCCCCAAATTCCCCGTCCTTCTCTGCTGGTGTTCACGTTGTAGGTTTCTCTGGTATGTGGTCTTCCCTGTGTACACTCTCTGACCCGCTCACCCTCTCTCTAAAAAAGTGACCTGGGTAACACCTTGCATGGATGTCTGTTCTTTTTTCTTTTCTTTTTACTCTGGCTGCTTCCCTGGCTCCAGACGCCCCAGGCCTGACCCAGACGGCGAGGCCGATCATGGGAATCCTACTTTAAATTCGGGGAACAGTTTGTTTAACTTTGCCAGGCCCAGGAGAACGATTCTTTACCCCCTTCCTCTCACCGCTTTACCCACCCACCCCCAGTTGGTTAGCCGGGGTGAGAGAGAACAAGAGGACCCCCGCCAGAAGTTTGTATAAAGGGAAGAAAGTTAATGGCGATCACTGGTGTATCCATGATATTTTAAGGGATCTCTTGGCTTCGTCTGTGAATTGTGGTGTGTTAACACACACACACACACACACACACACACACACACACACACACACACATACACACACACACGCTTCGACGACTCTACTGCAAATGTCAGCTTTGACAACAGCTTCCTCGACTCCTGTAGCCCCACTAGAACACCCTTAAAAACCTCCAGAACCGCCCCACCGCCGGCCGACCACGTCGTCACCGTCAAACCAGACCCCCTCTTCTGTGGTTCATCCCATCAGCCTCACTTTTAACCCTTCCGTGCCTCACCCTGCCCCGGCCTGGTCTACCCGGCTTCTCAGTGTCACCCAGGACGATAAAACTGTCTAGGGGTGACCACGTCAGCAGCATCATCAAAGCCTCCAGCCATCGTGTCCACATTCTTCCTCGACTGAAGACGCAGCATCGACTCTCTGCGGCCGAGCACAAAAAACATCGGCACAACTTCGACCCAGGTTCACCCATGCCTCCCTCCCTCGCCCATCAAGAAACGCTGAATATTCACAAGCCCCCCACGACTTTCTCCGTCATCCATCTTCACCTGGATCTCGCGCGACAGATTAGGGAGAAGTTACTAGACCAAAACCCCCCCGCCACCGTCACATCCTGCCGTTTAGAGATACCTCGTCCCCGAGTTGCAGTTCGGCGCCACAGCTGCACTGAGCCCGTGCGAGATCATACAGACCGCTACATAAAAAAGAGCTCCATTCCATCCATTGTGGACATTATTAATAACGCAGTAATGCTGGAATAAAAATTATTTGACACCGTTTCCCATTGTTATAGCTTCACTTTCATTGTGTGTTTTCTCTGAATATATATATATATATATATATATATATATATATATATATATATATATATATATATATATATATACATACATATATATATTCAGATCAGGGCTTCATTTTACTCAGTAAACTCCTGGACGTTATTATTTTCAATATCACACACCTTGGAGTAAGGACATAACACACACATACATACAAGGTTTACAGATAGACACAAAAGAGTAATCACAAACTGATAATTTACCCATGCCATCGAGGGTTGGCACATATACACGTATAGCTTCAGATCACGGGAAAAGGTATGACAACTTTCGTCCAGTGGGTTGCCAGGCGTCACTGACTAATCGGGAGGTAGTGGGAGGGAGGGAGGGATATGAGGGTGGGGGACACTGGAAAGCTGATTAAATGGGAGAGTCCTGGGAATTAGGGAGAGGGTTGCTGGTCGGTGTTAGAGTGAAGGGTACGTATTAAGAGTAACGGTGGATGAGAGAGAGAGAGAGAGAGAGAGAGAGAGAGAGAGAGAGAGAGAGAGAGAGAGAGAGAGAGAGAGAGAGAGAGAGAGAGAGAGAGAGAAAACGAGATTACTTACGAGGTCTTACGATGGGATGTCGCCTAAAACAGGATCACTATAGGAAAATCTGGGGTTTTGAGTGGGATTACGTGTTGACGAGAGTCGTGTGTGAGATGGGGAGAGTGTATGTATAGTGTGGACTGAATGCCAGCAGCCAGCCCCACGTGTGGGCAAGGGAGAAAGACCAGACAGCAGCAACCTGGGACAAAAAGGAGTGAAACTTGAGTCACCTGAAGTGCTGGCTCACAGAACGTCCGTCGCTAACCCACCCGATACTAAATTTACTCGTAATATCTGGTTGGTGTCTGCCCATCACTTAATACCTACCTGTGAGAGAGAGAGAGAGAGAGAGAGAGAGAGAGAGAGAGAGAGAGAGAGAGAGAGAGAGAGAGACAGACAGACAGACAGACAAACAGACAGACAGAGAAAGTAAATTGAGTGGAGTAAGTGAGAAAGTAAAAGAGGGTCAGCGAGATTGAGAGACGAATATAACATAATGACAATGAGAACTGATAAGGTTAAAGGGTGAACGTATATATATATATGACAGACGGGGTGAGAGGAGGGAATAGGAAATAACAGAGAAAGTTTAGAAAATATGCGATAGATACACTAGAGTTAAGAGCGTGTGAGGGGAGTGTAACATGAGATGTAATATGAGGAGTGATAGTGAGAGGTGCAAAGCGGATCAAGTATGGCTGAGGTGAGGGTCAGCCGAGAGACATAATATGATTCAGAGTACATACAAGGGGGCGAGGAGGTGAAATGAGAGACATGGGAGTGTAAAGGATAAGAAAAGGATACATATCCATATTGAGAAATGTATGTAAGAAAACGCAAAAAGGCGTGTATTAAAGAAAACGTACGACTGAATGCAAATTATGCCCTGTCTTTAGTTTTTTTTACTTCTCTCTCTCTCTCTCTCTCTCTCTCTCTCTCTCTCTCTCTCTCTCTCTCTCTCTCTCTCTCTCTCTCTCTCTCTCTCTCTCTCATGTCTGCCAGGTTTAAGGGACTCGGAAAAACAGCGGAGTCGTAAGAGTGCACTTCCCGAGGGAGCAAAAAAAAAAAGAAAAATGAAAATGCAAATTTAAACGCGGAAGCGTCACGACTACATAGATTGGTTTACACACGTAACGCTTCGCGTCATCCGTCGGGAAGTGGGCTTACCCATCATCCCCGCTTCGTCATTCACCTCCGTAATGCGTATTTAGTGCGTCATGAGGCAGTGACGTCGCCAGGGGGGAAGGGGGGGTGAGAGAAAACAAGTTATCGATAACCGATGAAATGTTTTCTCCACTCTGCCCCCCCGGACTAGGGGGGGTTGTTCTCCGTTTTCTTTTGCCCAGGAGGAGGCATAGAATTGGTTCCCGCCGGAGCATTATTTGTGTTCCAACCTTGTGTTGCTGGCTGTGGAAATGGTCACACACAAGGGGTAGAGGAAGCGATCTCTCTCTCTCTCTCTCTCTCTCTCTCTCTCTCTCTCTCTCTCTCCCTCTCTCTCTCTCTCTCTCTCTCTCTCACCCTCCCGACTCCTCCTCCTCCTCCTCCTCCTCTGCCGTACTGGAGGTGGAGGAAATATGACAATATCCCGAAAGATAAAACGTCAAATGATTTGAATGAATTAGTTCCCCTGACCTAGTTAAGAGAGGCAAATATCATTCCCCCTCCCACCTCTTCCCTCCCTCTCCTGTGTCGTTAAAAAAGAAATAATAATAATTAGCTGGAAAATGTGAAAGGTCATAAACGCTGACACACACACACACACACTCCCCCTCCTCCCCTTTGCACCCTCAGACTCAAGCACTCGTGCTCAAAAACACAGTCACACACGCTCACAATAACTGATACACACACACACACACACACACACACACACACACACACACACACACACACAACACAACACAAACTCGCCACTCCCAGAGTTAAAGCAGACGCGCCCCTGCCTTAGGAGAGGCAGCGATGCCCACAGCATCCGGAGGGGCGTCGCCAAGGGTCTTGCTCCCCCCAAGGGTCTCCCGCTATATATATATTGCAGCAGCCTCCTTGTTAATAATACACTAGGCGATGTCATCAATGGTTCTGCAGGTGTGTGTTTAAATACGTCAAGATTCACCAGATCCAAACCTGTCGCTTGTTTTTGTCAGTGACAGCCAGTTCTCAGGTGTGCCATTACCGGCGTAGGTCGTGTGTGTGTGTGTGTGTGTGTGTGTGTGTGTGTGTGTGTCTGTGTGTTGTGTATGGACGCATTTGAGATAGTTGATACACTCCAAAAATCTCACTCCAGTTAGATGTGGATCACGGGTATATTTTGCTGCAAAATACGTGATTGTTTAGATATTTTATTACTAAATTGTTGTTATGATTATTATTATTATTATTATTATTATTATTATTATTATTATTGTTATTATTATTATTATTATTATTATTATTATTATTATTATTATTATTATTACTACTACTACTACTACTATTACTACTACTATTATTATCATTATTATTGTTATTATTATCATTATTATTATCATTATCATTATTATCATTATTGGTATTATTATCATCATTAGTGTTATTACATTGTGAGAGCTTACTTTCGTTGATAGTAGACGATATGTATTTTAAGAGACGTAAATAAGGTAGATAAACATCAAATCAGGCGATTTAATTCCCGTGAAAGGTCACGAAAGCACATGACAGCATTACCACAGTCAGGAGGTCTCATGACTGTAATAACTTATATAGATGAAACTTTACATACACTACAGACAGACAGACAGATATACAGACAGACAGACAGACTCTGTGAGTTCTTTTTATACATCGAGGTGTGTGTGTGTGTGTGTGTGTGTGTGTGTGTGTGTGTGTGTGTATGTGACATAAATGAAAATGTATTTTGGGATTTTTCGAGCGTGGGAATGGCGAATAAAATGTTATGCTGCTTGTGAGTGTGTGTTAAAGAGGAAGGTGCATAAGAAAGCCATGACGTCATTACTGGCTGATGACGTAAGAGCAGCGAAATACGTCATTGTTGCAGAGACTCATGACGAATGTGTTTTTGGTCATTATATATATATATATATATATATATATATATATATATATATATATATATATATATATATATATATATATATATATATAATGTATGTGTGTGTGTGTGTGTGTGTGTGTGTAATTTTGAACAAACAAATCCACGACCCCTTTTAACGGATCTTCATTAGCTGTGAGGCAACGCTCCAATCAAGTGCAGGGAAATTATTATTGGCTCATTCGTAGCCACAAGTTCCCCAGTGAGACGGTACTGGTCAGCCACTACTTCCGCATCTATTGAGTCTTGTAGTGTACTAAGCGAGAGTCGTGGGCCTTCCACGCACACGACCATCCGGTGGATCTTAACTCGAGTCGAAAGATGTGTTGATTAATACGTTCATCATTTTAGCATGGATCTCCATTCTATCTCGCCTATTTTTAGTGTTCCCTTCAGCGAGTCGTGTCCTCGGGAAGTGGGCAACAGTGTTCAGATGGTGGGCGGGAGCGGGATTTTAGGTTGGGGGGGGGCTCCTCCTCACAGCTGGTGTTGGTGACCGTGTTAACACTGGCCGCTACACACAGGTGGTACCAGGCCACCATGTAAACAACTCTGGAGGACGGGTAAGGCTCGTATAGCTAGTAGCAAAGTCCATGTCGAACCACAAAGGGGAATTAGTTTCGATCGTTGAATGTCTCTCATTTTTGGCGGCCATGAACATTCATCACGACATCATTCATATGCCTCTGTGATTAATCCCTTTGATTAACATTTCTCTCATATTCGTGTGAGCTGAACTGGCGGGGTGAATACGCCTCAGCGAACAACAATTACGGATTTAAAGGATTTTCGTCACACTTTATAACCTCGGCTGACTGACAGGGCGATTTAGAGGCAATGAGATCTGTCATTAGGCATTACAGACAGAGATGTCCGTGTCTACAGCCCGCACCAGGAATGTGTTCTGCAGTTTGCTCAGGAAATATCAAACCTTTTTTTTTTTTTTAAAGCGCTGACGAACATGGCGCGTGTGTGTGTGTGTGTGTGGGTGTGTGTGTGTGTGTGTGTTGTGTGGTGTGTGGTGTGTGTGTGTGTGTGTGTGAAGAGAGAAAGAGAGAGAGAGAGAGAGAGAGAGAGAGAGAGAGAGAGAGAGAGAGAGAGAGAGAGAGAGACTAGCATGCCACCTGTATATTCTAAACAGAGTTCAGTACAAAGGAAAAAGAAAATGAAAAGAAAACACTGGCTGCAGCAGCTTGAAGAACACACAACCTGTCGGCATTTTGGCCAAGGCGGTGGAGCGTCTCCTCCTCCTCCGCTCCCCAAAACACAAAGACGCTGGGGAATGTCTCGTCTCCCCTGGCGTGAGCGGGAAATGTTCTCTCCCAGACATTTGGCTCAGAGGGTGGAGGTGCTCTCTCTCTCTCTCCCAGCCTACAGCTCTGGGATGGTTGTGATGTTTTCTCCCTATCTGTGGCTCAGGGGTAAAAGCTACGCCCTCTTCCCCTCAATGATGGCTTTATGGTTTTCTCCCCACCTGTAAAATGGGGTGGAAGTGATGTTCTCCTCCCATTTGTTCGTCACGGGGTGTCAGTCTTTCGTAATTGTCGTGAGACGAGATGAACGACTAATTCATTCTGTCATTCACCTAACCCAAGTACAATATCTAAACCACCCTAACGAACCACCCATCCACAAGGTATGATCTAACTAACCAGCGTAACCTAACCCAGTCTGATCAAACCACCTAGCCTCACCAAGCCTAACATAACAGCCTAGCTGCCTAACGTAACCAGACGTATCCACCTATCTAGTGTTCGTAAGTGGATCACCCTAACCTAACCCTACCTTCCCTCACTCTGCCATCTATTGGGATGCCTACCTCTCCTTCCGCCCGTGCCATCCTCATCCTCCCTCACTTCCCCTGTTATTCGTCTTGGCTTTACCTTGACCTTGAAGTCTTGAGTGTTTGCCTCCAGACCTTGCTTGGCCTTGACGTAGCGAGTGAGCGGCGGTGTATACAGTCCTTGACCTAGACTTTTATATGATTCCGGTCATCTTTTCACCCGTAAAAAAAAAACAGAATCACTTTTTACATACTCGTCTGATTCTCAAGAACCACCAGGAGCCTCCCGACCTCGGCGTTCACGGTCCTTGAGCTCATACTTGAGAGCCAAGTTGATATCGAACGAGAAATTAGTTGTTTTATTACCATTGTCGTCGAAATAGACTGAGAGATAAGTCTGCGAGCACAGATGATACACGTTTGTGAACACACACACCTCAATCACATCATTGTAAATCCCCCCCCTGCATTGTCTTGGTCTGATCTGTAAATCGTTTACCTTTGGCCTCTTTCGTCTGGCGAAAGCACAAACGATGCGACGCTTACGCCCCCAGAAACTTTACAATTTTCTGTGTAAAGTTTGGTCCTCAGTCTCGTGTTATGAGGGCGGACTCCATCATGCAGAAACCCCCTTCCATGGAAAAGCATTTTGGGTAAGTCCTCTTTTTTTTTTATATATATGCAGGGAAGGTGGAGGATATTGGCCCGAGTAACATGGCTGATTTAAGCGAGGGCTTTGATGCGTTGGTGCCTTTGCCTACTTCAAGAGCCGCTTGCCTGGGCTAAGTGCAGGGGAAGGTAATTTCCATCGTTGGAGAAAGAAAACGAGCGTTTGGTTGAGTAGCAACATAGAGAGAGAGAGAGAGACTAAACCAGCGCAGCTTAGGAAACAAGGAACAGATGAACAGCACCACGAACGTATGCGAAGGGAATGCATGAATTAGATAATATCTTTAATGAAATCTTTGTCGATATTTGGCAAGATTAAGAAAGAAGTAGCTGTCGTGGCGTCCATAGCCGGATAGATGGACGGGTTGCTTAATCGTTCATGTCAACCTTTCCATCTTTCTCAGATCAACTGTTCCATGTTCCAAAGATCAACTGTTCCATGTTTCCTCAGATCAACTGTTCCATGTTCCTCAGATCAACTGTTCCATGTTCATATCAACTGTTCCATGTTTCCTCATCTGTGGTGAAGTGTAGTTTTCGATACATGTTGAGTTCGTATCTTTGCAAATGGCTTGAAATACAATCGAAAGCTTGGAGCTTTCTGTGTGCGTGTATAATATTATACCAGCGAGTTTACTCACATTTGTGTGAATGTTGTGCAGCCTAAGTCAGATCAGCAACAAGCAGTGCCAGCCAGCCAACCAGGCAGCTCTGCGTCAGCTGCTGTGCCACACGTCTTGCCTGACCCACATGAGCATCCTGCATAATTCCTTCGGGAAGAGCCCGGCTGTGTCGACGTCTCATTATGCCATGCACTGCTTGTGGACGGCAATTTGTTTGACTTGGTTTAGAGACGACGCTGGTAGACAGGCGAATGTACTCGTCATGCAGTATATCAGTACATGTTCAGAATATCTACTCGTCATGCAGTATATCAGTACATGTTCAGAATATCTACTCGTCATGCAGTATATCAGTACATGTTCAGAATATTTTTTTTTCATATATATTCAGAATATTTTCTCGCTGATTACATCGTTGATAGAGGATTCACATGACATGTACAAAAGGGGGGGGGATATTTAGCCAGCCACATACCGTCCTGTGGTAGATGCTGGACCGGTCGGCAACAGCAACCATGTTTGCTCTCTCTCTCTCTCTCTCTCTCTCTCTCTCTCTCTCTCTCTCTCTCTCTCTCTCTCTCTCTCTCTCTCTCTCTATCTATCTATCTATCTATCTATCTCTCTCTCTCTCTCCCCGCCAAGTGGTTGTAATTATACTCGATCGCCGTGTCCCGCGTGAGCGAAGTGGCGTCTGTACTGTTTTCCGACCCCTTGTGGTTAAAACAAGTGCATTGTTTCTCTTTTGTTCAGCCGGCCTTATCGCGTGGACAGGAAGAAAGGCAAGTTCTCATTCGTCCATGGTCGCTCGGACAACTTAATTAACATATCAGAAACACAGGCGAGGGAGGTAGGGAGGGAGGGAGGTAGGGAGGGAGGGAGGGAGGGGGGGAAAAAGTCTACGAATTTACCAACTCACTTTTCATTACGTCAGTTCGTTAGCGACATTAACAGCCAACAACATTTCGCTAACCTAACCAAAAGGCCGGGCACTCGTACAGCTACTGATTACATCGGTAAATCTACGGCCTTATCTATTAGCATTTTATAAACATTATATAATAAGTAGGATTTATATATATATATATATATATATATATATATATATATATATATATATATATATATATATATATATATATATGTATATATGTATATATATTAGTAAAAAAAGATGTAATTTTTTATCTAAACTTTTTTTTTATGAGCGAAAGGAGATTTAAAAGACTTCCGAGGGACCATGGGGGTCTATGGTCTACCTCGGGACCGCCTCCTGTGGTCTACTTTGGGACCGCGTGGACAGTAACATCCCAGCGTTCGGTAGGCAATGCACAAAGGACATTAATTTAAAGTTTAGATGAGTCGCCTTCCAGCGATGGAGAACAGTTGCCAGAAGTTTCCAGATGACGTGAGTCCTGGCGTGGGTGGAGGGGGGTGAGGGGTGTCTGGAGTAGAGTAGCTTAGTTGAAACACACACACACACACACACACACACACACACACACACACACACACACACACACACACACACTTCACCGTGACGTGGCGGTCACCGTTGCTGACCATCATTAATGCACGAGCCCGCCTGGGTTCGAGTCCTGGGCGCGGATGATGGCCCACAGGCATTCCCAGCTGTTCATCCTACCCTCGATAAATGGGGACCTTGCTTAGGCTGGGACGTATATGTATGTATGTGTGTACATATAAGAATACAGACGTGGTGCACATATACAAGGCTAAAAGACAGGACGTCACAGATTGTAATCACAGACACAGTGGTGACACGTGTTCCCTCCACCGAGTGAAGGGGAGAGGGTTGGAGGGAAGCTCTGATAAGGGAGGGTAAAGCGATGGCATCGATGATAAAGGGACTACGAAGCCTTAGGAACCAACGAGGGAATTGTGGTTAGTTACCCCTAGGGTGAGGGGCCAGCGACTGGTATATGGAGGACGTGTGATTGACTGGTAAACAGAAGAGGATTTGGAGATTGGCCCGCAGTTGTGACGGGCAGGTCTGTGAGGTGATGGAGGAGGAGTGAGTGAGGAGGGAGGGTGTGTTGACGCCGAGTGTTTCACGATGGGAGAGGAATGATGAGTGGTCATGGAGGAGAGAGAGAGAGAGAGAGAGAGAGAGAGAGAGATTGTCAGCCTCAACCACCGCTTGATAAGAAGCCTTTCTCCAAAAACACAAAGGTCGCATGAAAGTGGTCGGTTTCTAAGATACGTTCGACCGCGACCAGTTTTCTAAATAAGACCCAATCGAGTGCAGTGAACCTCAGATCCGATGGACACGTTCGAGACTCCATCAGAGGAGAGGGAAGCTGTTGCCTGCACCAGATCAGACAGAGTCGCCCTCATTATTCATTCACTCCAGCTCTCCGGCCCGGTGCACTCAGAGGAAAACGAAAGAAAATCTCATTATTCAGAGATCTTGAATTGGGTGTTTAAAGTCTGGAGGAGAGAGTCAGTGGACCGCTGCTCCTAAAGCATAAAGTGTTGTCAGTAGAAGGGAGTTTAGGGAAGAGCATTGTGCCAAAGGGAAGGGATTTAATGAGTGAGTGATGTCGGAGGGAAGGACGCTTAAGACTTTTAACGGGGAGGGTCTCAAAGAAAACGAGGGTTCAAAGGAAGGGTTTGAATATAGGGACGTGTTTATAGGGCGAGAGTGGTGGCAAGGGAGAGAGAGAGAGAGAGAGAGAGAGAGAGAGAGAGAGAGAGAGAGAGAGAGAGAGAGAGAGAGAGAGAGAGAGAGAGTGGTGGCAGAGAAAAGGGAGAGGGACTGAGGGAAGGAATGCTGTCTTCGGAGGCGGATTAGATGGAGGCAGTAATATCAAAACATCTAATTACAATCCACTCCAAATCAAACCAGTTGGCAGCAGTTTAAACTCTGGGTCTCGTCAGTTGGACGACAGAAGGAACGTGTGTTGATACAGATGAGGTCCAGAGACCAGGTCTGTAGTTTTCACAACATCCGAGGACTGTGACGGACAGCGATGTGTTGAAGTAGCTGCCAAGAACAATGCGATAGGTCAAGTTTCTTGAAAGGGACGTGACCTGATGACAGTCCATGTGCAGAACAATGTCGTAGTTATGCTTCTTTCAGGGTTATCGAGCAGGATACGTTCTCATGGATGGTGAACGGAAGGTCAGTATTTCAGGAACCATTTGTGTCGGTTGGAATTGAGTGGTGATTCCGTCCGTAAAGGAAGTCTGTAAAATAGTTTCATGTTTGTGTAGGGTCCACTAGGGGCAGTATCATAAGGGATCAGATCGCACAGAGGCAGCTTAACATGGAATCTAATGTCTTTATGAAACATTAAGTGGGTTTAGATCCCTCAGAGACAGGTTTTGTCAAGGGATCCGATCTCTTTTTTCCCAGTTCAAAACCTTAAAGCTCGCTGGAACCAAGGACCCTTGGACACGCCAACACATACATCCTCACGAGAGGTCAGTAGCGTCCAAATCTGTATCTCTCACTAAGTCGTCGCTGCAATAAACCTTGACCAAATGGGTTGAAAATATTATCTCTTATGTTTTTACATGTTGTGAATAATTACGTTATTCTTATTCATTATCTACTTAGCATGTATTCGTGTAAAAGTTTCACCTTCAAGAGATGAAATTTACTTCTACGTCAGTTAGCTATCCCCGCCGTGTGTTCCTCCAGCCAAGGCATCCTGACCCTTTTTCCAAGCCGTCCTTTGGCACACCGTAAAAATACGTAGAAGAAATAAGCGAGAAACACACTTCCTCTGCTGCGAACTTTGTACGTTCTGGGAAAATAACTTTTACGTTTAAAATCTTCTACGTTTTCTTTCCGTGGTGTAGTTAGTGTTTTGATGGGGAAAATGATATTAAGAACGGGTTACTAGTTCATCAAAGCAGAACTTGTTATGAAGTAGATGTTTAAAAAGTGATCCTCAGGTTATAACATAGATGGCGGGGTATGGGAAAATGAAATATATAAATATATATATATATATATATATATATATATATATATATATATATATATATATATATATATATATGACAGACTCACGCCGGATTTTAGGTTAACTGAGTTATAGGCCATCAACAGCTATAAAGGCTATTAGGTTAGAATCTGTGCCACATGTTCAAAACATTCGAGGTATGAAATTCTTTTTTTTCTTTCTTTCTTTTCTCTCACGGCTTTTCTTCCCCAACAGTTTTCGCCAGTGTGTTCGTAAACATGTTGAATAAAAATGTTATATTGATTTTACATTATATCAGTATAGAGTTAAATTGGAGCTCCAGTTTCTGGTTGATAAAGTTAACCATTATATATGGACGAAGGCAAGCAAGTATGAATATGTACATGTGTATATATGTGTATGTTGATATGTATATGTGCTTCCATGGGCGTGTATATATATATATATATATATATATATATATATATATATATATATATATATATATATATATATATATATATCTTTTTTCTTTCAAACTATTCGCCATTTCCCGCATTAGCGAGGTAGCGTTAAGAACAGAGGACTGGGCCTTTGAGGGAATACCCTCACCTGGCCCAATTCTCTGTTCCTTCTTTTGGAAAAAAAAAAAAAAAGAGAGGGGAGGATTTCCAGCCCCCCGCTCCCTCCCCTTTTAGTCGCCTTCTACGACACGCAGGGAATACGTGGGAAGTATTCTTAATCCCCTATCCCCAGGGATAATATATATATATATATATATATATATATATATATATATATATATATATATGAAATTTATTCATTTATTTATTCATTTTGGAGTGGTGAGGAATGGGTAAACTATGCAAAATGATAAATCATTTTTCGTCGATAGTGTCAAACCTTGGAAGAGAAGAGGAGAGAAACACGACAGCTAGGTTATGACGGATGGTGTGTGTGTGTGTGTGTGTGTGTGAGAGAGAAGTTCCTCGTACAAGTATGAAAGCGGTTTTGAAAACTGTTTCCTTTTTTTTTTCTCTCTCTCTCTCCCTCTTTCTCGTGGCTTTTATCAAGGTTGTTTCTATCATGTTGAACGATATGTAGTGCAAAACGCCAGCCATACCTTCATAGATAGTCGTAATATTCCTTATGTTACGTTCACTTCGCCTGTCTCTTTTTTTACTTCGGGTTTGCCACCGTGACTGTGTTCATAGATTGATGTTCTTCCCGTACACCTCTTGTCTGTCTTTCCCATTCACCTCATGACTGTCTTTCCCATTCACCTCATGGCTGTCTTTCCCATTCACCTCATGACTGTCTTTCCCATTCACCTCCTGGCTGTCTTTCCCATTCACCTCATGGCTGTCTTTCCCATTCACCTCTTGTCTGTTCTTCCCGTACACCTCTTGTCTGTTCTTCCCGTACACCTCATGACTGTCTTTCCCATTCACCTCATGACTGTCTTTCCCGTTTACCTCTTGGCTGTCTTTCCCATTCACCTCATGACTGTCTTTTCTGTACGTCCTCTGTGCTCCCCATATACTCCTTGGGGGAGAACCTGTCATGATCGACATGTGACTAATTTCACATCTCTCTCTCTCTTCCCTTCCTCAGAATGGCTCCGTCACCACCTCTGAGGTGAAACTGTTTTCGAATCTTGTCGCACAAGATGGCTATGAATGGAAGGGAAAAAAATATCCCCTCCGCCAAAAAAAAAAAAAAAGGGTTATGTAAAATTGTAACTTGTCAGATTTTTTTTATGATTTAGGGTCAAGGGCTGCTTGAAGAAACCCGATGATGGAATTTCACGTACAAGTGGATTAATTCTTATGAAAATGCGTCCAAAAATTTTGGAAGAAAATCATTTTCCTTTAACAAAAAGAATTTTTTTTTTCAATTTTCTTATTATATTCTTAATGATAGTTAGTATGATAAAAAAAAATTAGTTTTATATTTTTTATGTTAGCTGAGACAGCACGGGAAATGAAGCCTTGATAATTAATACCTTTTCATCAACTCTCTCTCTCTCTCTCTCTCTCTCTCTCTCTCTCTCTCTCTCTCTCTCTATATATATATATATATATATATATATATATATATATATATATATGTATATATATATATATATATATATATATATATATATATATATATATATATATATATATATATATATATATACATATATATATTTCATACTATTCACCATTTCCCGCGTTAGCGAGGTAGCGTTAAGAACAGAGGACTGGGCCTTTGAAGCAATATCCTCACCAGGACCCCTTCTCTATTCCCTCTTTTGGAAAATCAGAAAAAAAAAGAGATGTTTCATTAATGTTCTTTTTTTTCGAAAAAAAAATAAAGTTATCACATAGGAAATATTCTGCAAGTCAGAGATGCGAAATTCACACACTACATACATGCACATATTGGCACTTAAGAGTCGCTACGTGAATCTAAGTTCGAGTTTACCTTCGAGGGTTCTTCACACCTCCTCTTCTGACCCGTTGATATCACCTCTGTGTCACCGAACACGTCTTATGCTCCAGCACCAAAGTTGGTATTTGAATGTGGTTCGGGAAAGTTACCCCTTGTGTTGTAACTTGATATGAGGAAGGTGCTGCTTGTGTATACGTTGTACTGAAACCAGACCTTGATCTGGCTGCTCCCTGGATATATATATATATATATATATATATATATATATATATATATATATATATATATATATATATATATATATATATATATATTATATCCCTGGAGATAGGGGAGAAAGAATACTTCCCACGTATTCCCTGCGTGTCGTAGAGGGCGACTAAAAGGGGAGGGAGCGGGGGGCTGGAAATCCTCCCCACTCGTTTTTTTTTTATTTTCCAAAAGAAGGAACAGAGAAGGGGGCCAGGTGAGGATATTCCCTCAAAGGCCCAGTCCTCTGTTCTTAACGCTACCTCGCTAACTCGGGAAATGGCGAATAGTTTAAAAGAAAAAGAAAATATATATATATATATATATATATATATATATATATATATATATATATATATATATATATATATGATAGAGCAGATGTAATAACCTAACAATAGCAATACCAAAGATGAAACAAGAGCAAGGCAGCACTCCACTCTGGAGCAAATATTAGTCCTCATTATGGTGAGGTTGGCGATGTGTGCGCCAGGACCATCCCGGACCCGTGAAGGGGCGCGGGGCATCACGCGACGAGAGTGCCGGGAGGAGGAGGAGGAGGAGGAGGAGCGAGGTGGATCCCCAGGTAATCTGTGGGAGAGGTTTCGGGGGGAGAGCAGGCGGAGGAGTGGGTGGTTGCATCTGGGGAAATGAGAGAGTGAGAGGTGATTCTCCCTGTGTATGAGCGTGGTAAATGGCAGGTGGAGGTGATATGGCCAGGGAGGAGTTGACCTGATGAGTACACAAGTAAAGTGGATTAGAAGTAGTGTATTAAGTGATAAGTAGTAGCGGGTTGGTAATGGGTGTTAAGTAGCACCAGATTAAGTGGTCAGGAGTAGTGCATTAGCAATAAGTGGTTAGACGTAGTTGATTAAGTGGTAAGTGTAAGTGAATAACCAGTATGTGGTAACTTAACAATGCATTACTGGTTAAATAGTAGTGAGGTAAAATATCAAGAAAAGTATAAGTGAGAGTGTAGGACAAGTTGGTACGAACGGCACGTCTTGATTGGAGTAATTAGTCGGGTAATTAGTGAGAATACTGTCTTCAAATCTAAAAGTATCTGATGTAGACGTTGTCTGGTTGATGATGATAGCATAAAGTTTGGAGAGAAAATGTTACAGGGAGATGTGAAATGATTCGGTCAAGGAAGAGAGAGGACACGGCTGTGTGTGTGTGTGTGTGTGTGTGTGTGTGTGTGTGTGTGTGTGTGTGTGTGTGTTTGTGAAGAATGACCAGGAGGGAAACAAGTCAAGGGTTTAATATGAAGATCAGACAGAGAGTGAGGTGGGCTTTAGATATCCTGAGCTACTGGAACAAGGAGCAAAGTCAAAGGAGAGGGAGAAGTGAGAGGAAAGACGGGAGTGTAAGGGAGAGCGAAGACAGTCAGAACAAAGATATGGCCATTTCCTGAAGTATATAGAAAAAAAAAAATGTATCATTTACACCACCTGAATTTGTGGCATTAAACAAGCCAACCTTTGGCTGTGCAGTTAAGGTTATTGCAATGTTTTATGGTGTTTTAGTGGGGTGGACCGAAGGCAAAGTGTAGCCAGAGGATAGCCATGGGTACCAGAAGGAGACCTTCCTCCTCCTGATGTCTCAGACGATGTATAGATATCCCCCTCCTCCTTCCAGCGAGGCGAGGATGGAACACAACCGAAGAGGAGGTAGAGAGAGAAGAGGGTGTGGTGTGGGAAGCAGAGAGGAGAGCGGGTGCGGGAGAGTTAAGGCGTTGGTGGGCGAGGTGTGTAGGTGGTTGAGGAGAGTAAGGTGTTAGTGCCAGGAGTAATGGTCAGGGGTAAGAGATGCGAAGGAGGCAGCTAAGGGTCCCATGGGCCTGATGACCCCTGTGGATGGGGAGCGTTAGGTGGGAGTCACCTTACGTCTCCCACCGTCTCTTCTGCGGTTCACTCATCACATACACCGACTCACTGGTGAGTAAGACTTAGTGTATGCAGGTTATTCATCCCACGTACCGACCCAGGTCATACATTTCAGCTGTCCGCGATAAACAGCGACAGACTAGCAGCAGAAATTCAGGCGTGACGTAACCGCCGTGGCTGTATTCTAAAGTAACGATGTTTATTTCTTTCCTTGCACCGCTAAGCTTTGGAGGCCTTCACTTTCTCACGTCTCCCCTAACAACTACGAGTAAGGTTCCCCACTTCTTTTAAGACCGTCTGTTGTCATCTACCATTTCTTCCTGAAGTTTTCTATCTTTCCAGCCATTTCCATACTGCCTTTAAGGTTTTATGTACGTGGCTCAGTAGGGTCATCCACCCAAGATCGTCACGAATCATTCGTTCGTTCGTCACACGAATTTTTCCCCTTTCGTTTCGGCTTTCACGGACAATCTCGTTAGTGCATTGATTTAGTGATGATAATTGTGAATCGTATTGTTTGATATAAGACAGAAAAATTGGTTGTATGTTTGCCTGATCAGGATCGACTCTTGCTATAGTTATCTTGCTGTGATTAGATATGTATAGTTCAAGGTAGTTTCAACCTTAACTACCCTATATAGTGGCTTGAGTCATGGAGGTGGTAGTTGCAACTTCATTGACGTCACTATAAACGCTATAGTCACATCACTGTAGCCAAGGTCCACTACACTGCGGTAACACTGCTTTTGTCAGCATAGCTCCAGCACCATGTTGACACGGGTGTCGTCAACATAGCCACAGTGGTGTGGCAACACTGGTGTTGTTATCATCGTCACACGGCTGTGGCAACACTCAGTCACACGGGTGTGGTAACGCTACCGTTGTCACTGCTGCTGCACCATAGACACATTACTGTATAAAGGGAGGGGGGAAAAACAAGAAGAAATGAACGCATTTAGAAGACGAGAGAAAAAGATCGTAATGGTCTCAGGCCCAAGGACGATTTCAAGTGGATTGGGTTGAACGCGATAGAAAGTTCCTTTTTTTTTCCTTTTTTTTCTAAGCGTCCCTGTACGAAACGGAACAATACCTTATACTACTCCCACCACTTTCCAGGCGCCCTTTCCCCCTTTTCTAGATGCCCCCACCCCCTTTCCAGCGCCCCCCATGTTCCGTGTGTGAAAGGAGCGTGATCAAGTAGCAACCTTTCTCGCTCTTTTTTCTCCCCCCCCCCCCTCTCCCATTTTCTTTTCAGAAGAATTCTCGAGAGCGAATCATGATTTCCTTTCACAGAAATTCGGTAAAATCTTTTTTTTTTTTTTTTTCGGAGGCAATCTAAAGTAGGTGAATCCAGAGTCACTGAAAATGCGAGTAGGGTTGGTATCGTTTTCTTTAAGTGTGTGTGTGTGTGTGTTGTGTGTGTTGTGTGTGTTTTGTGTCTGTGTCTTTGTGTTTGTGTCTGTGTTTCTTCTGTCTGTCTATATGGGTTTTTGTACGTGTTTGTGGCGGGTTTGTGTCCATTTCTGTATGTTTGCGGACGCCGATGTGACGAGTATGTGTGTATAGTTGCCGTAGAACATTGCCGTCATGGGCCATGTACAAGTGGGCCTCTATTTGGGCAGGCACGGGACCGTAGGCAGATCCATTCCATAATCGGGCGGGTCAAGGAAGGACGCGCAGTAAGAGCCAGACCATTAAGGAGCCTAAATTAGAGACTGGAGGAGGTGATGACTGTGGTGGGCAGGCCGACGCGTCGAGCCAGAGGTGAGGGTGCGTCTTGGGACGCTGTCGAGGCGGTAGGAGGAGGAGGAGGAGGATCAGAGGGCCACTTAACTCCAACCCTGATGGGGGTAGGTGCGCTACGAACTCCTCCAATGTACACGGATGCTACAGACGATCTCAGACTGGCGCAAACACCTCGACTGTATAGTCTAGAGCCTCTCTCTCTCTCTCTCTCTCTCTCTCTCTCTCTCTCTCTCTCTCTCTCTCTCTCTCTCTCTCTCTCTCTCTCTCTCTCTCTCTCTCTCTCTTTTCGCTTTGCCAGTGAGCCAATCACCGTATTTTGAGACATATAAGCAATGGCCGCGCCACTCACGAGCTCACAGGTATTGAGACGAGACCAGCCCGTCAAACGTCGGGAGCGGGCGGTGCAAGAGGGTGATGGACAGTCACTGTATATCACCAAAAGCCCGAGAGACGCGAGTGCCATGATGGACACCTATCGCAAAACACGCCGCTCCGTCACAACACGGCCGCCCCCCCGAGAGCGAGCATTATAAACCCAGGTGATTGTGAGATTGAGCCTTATACCCACGTGGTGAGAGGGGCTGAGCTCTCTATAACCAAGCGGTGCGACCCTGAGCTTTATAAGAACGTGGCCCGAGAGTGAGCATTATAATGGTAAAGCCAGAATCAGCCATATGGCTGGCTAGCGTGCGAACGAACGTAAGATTTCGAATTATTGCCAGGGCGAGAGATGGAGAGACGCTGTTTGCCATCAGTAAATCCACGATCACAAAAAGAGTAAAAAAAAAAAAAATACAACTTCTGTAATACTTGAATCAATGAGATACCCAGAAATAAACACCGATTGGTGACTGCCGAAGAAACAGAAAACGAGAGGAAGAGAGGATGCTCTTGATGAATACTTGATCGGAAACAGAAAACGGAAGAGAGGGAGAACTATTCAGAGGAAATCGTTGACCAGAAACAGAAGTGGTTTCACTTCTCATAAGCAAAGCCATAAAGGGTAAACAAACAAACCAAAAGAAGAAACGAAATCTTTGATAAACGAAAGAACAAAAGACGACACAGTCTGTCCTTAAACAACGAAGCAAGTTCTAAAAAAAACAAAAAATAAGCGGACTATTCTTTTCTGAAAAACAAAAATTATAGTAAAACAAGGAAGAACATAATCCTTTACAGACGACAGAACAAAAGCAAAAGAAAGCGGCAATCTTGGACAAAAAAAAAAGAAAGAAAAAAGAAAGATGAATAACAAAAGAGATGAAAGAAAGAAAGAGTCCTAGGAACTGGAGAGAGAGAGAGAGAGAGAGAGAGAGAGAGAGAGAGAGAGAGAGAGAGAGAGAGAGAGAGAGCACTTGCCTCGAGATTGTACCCAAAGGCGAGGCTCGCGCGTACGAAAATGTTCGTAGATGTTGACCAAGGACGTGTCGGGTGGGTCCGTGTTGACAGTCGCTCAGTACGAGGCGAGGTTGGTGTGGTTATGGACCGAAAGTCAGCGGCCCCACGCGTGTGGGTGACGGCAGAGAGAGAGAGAGAGAGAGAGAGAGAGAGAGAGAGAGAGAGAGAGAGAGAGAAAACCTTGATCTAAGGAGTGATACTCGACAGTCTCTGAAGTGCTGGCATACTGCGTTGCCTATCATGATAGCCCAGGCGGGGTAGTATAGTAGTAGTAAGAGAGAGAGAAGACATCCCGATAAGGATTCGCTTGGCCTATGTAGTATCTCTGTAGATAAAGTGCCTGGTAGTGCTAGGGGGGCGCGGCCAAGGGGGGATAAACTACAGAAGATAACAAGTCAGAGAATGAGAACAGAGTTGGAGAAAAGAACTAGAGATAGAGAACACTTTAGAGGGAGATGGAGAACTGTGGTTCACGAGCCAAGATAACGCGAGCCAGAGATCAGAAGACGTAGAACACTGGAACACTGGGAGAGTTCGATGATTCGAGAACAGAAGGAAGTAAAGAACAATGATTAGATAAAGAGAACAACAGAATATGTAAGGCAAATGAGAGACTAAATACTGGAGAACAGCCACGTGATGAGAGACTGAGCATTATAGTCAAGTGATGTGAGACTGAGCCTTATATACACGTGATGTGAGAGTGAGTATTATAATATGTGATGTGAAGCTGAGCCTTATACAACCGGTGCGTAGTGAGACAACCACGTGACGTTTGAGTGAGCATGATAACCACTTGACGTGCGTGAAAGTGAGCATTATAACCATCTGACGTACGTGAAAGTGAGCATTATAACCACCTGACGTGCGTGAAAGTGAGCATTATAACCACCTGACGTGCGTGAAAGTGAGCATTATAACCACCTGACGTACGTGAAAGTGAGCATTATAACCATTTGGCGTATGTGAAAGTGAGTATTGTAACCACCTGACCTACGTGAAAGTGAGCATTATAACCACCTGACGTACGTGAAAGTGAGCATGATAACCATCAGACGTACGTGAAAATGAGCATTATAACCACCTGACATGCGTGAAAGGGAGTATCATAACCACCCAAAGTGATGCGGGAATAAGTCTTATGGTCGCATGATATTTCGTGAGGCTGAGCATTACAGTCACATGTAACGTGGGAGTGAGCATTATTACATAGCCACGTGAGGCGCCGTGATGGCAACGATGATATCCTTGCTGAAGGGGGGTGGCAAGAGTTGGCAACAGTGGGCTCCCTTATCTCGCACCGCCGGTGAGAATGTAGAGAGAGAGAGAGAGAGAGAGAGAGAGAGAGAGAGAGAGAGAGAGAGAGAGAGAGAGAGAGAGAGAGAATCCCTGATAAACCAGGGAATGAGGGAGGAGCGAGGGGAAGCGGAGGATAGCGGAAATGATTAATAATGTGATAAAGGGTAAGTGTGTTAACGAGTTAGAGAGGAAAGCTGTGCTGAATGTTGATAAAACTGAGACGAAAATAAACATATAGAGATGACTTATTAAAGAATAAAAAAAGTACGTCAATAGGTACGAGGAACAAGTCGTGTGAGTTGCATGATGTCAGGTGGTGTGGGGTCAGTGCCTACATGGGGCCAGAGGAGTGGAACTCGACAGGCACTGAGGGCGCTGCCTTACCACGCACGCGCAACCGTCTATCATGATAGACTATAAACCATCCGATGCCCTGGCAGTGTACCTCCCTGGTCGGTGGCTGCCTGCCACCAGAGAGAGAGAGAGAGAGAGAGAGAGAGAGACGAGACATTAGGAACACGATGAGAGAGAGAGAGAGAGAGAGAGAGAGAGAGAGAGAGAGAGAGAGAGAGAGAGAGAGAGAGAGAGAGAGAGAGAGAGAGAGAGAGAGAGAGAGAGAGAGAGAGAGAGAGAGAGAGAGAGAGAGACCAGCGGATGGAGATAGTGGTGGAGGGGAGGCAGGGGAGATGTCTATAATGATATCCCCGCCTCGAACCCCGGCCCACAATAGTATTAACCCACATGACTGCAGACAACACGGCTTCCCATCTTCTTCTCCTCCTCCTCCAAAAATTGCTTCCTTCAAACCTCTCCTGAAAAAAAAATTTATTCTCTCTCTCTCTCTCTCTCTCTCTCTCTCTCTCTCTCTCTCTCTCTCTCTCTCTCTCTCTCTCTCTCTCTCTTCTCTCTCTCTCTCTCTCTCTCTCTCTCTCTCTCTCTCTCTCTCTCTCTCTCTCTCTCTCTCTCTCTAAGAAACAGAAGGACAAATTAAGCAACAAATTCTTTTAGTGTCAGAATTATAGAAAGCACTAAAATAACAAACATATCTTAGGGTACAAGAAATAGAAAAAAACGCATCACAAAAAAAGAATAGTTTTTGAATTAAAGTAGAAATTAATTGACGGTGAGCATTTCTGGTTTAGATAAAAGAAAAGATAATTGAATGACTCTGGGATTGGGGGGGAAAAATGCTAATTACCACAACTGGAAACGGCAACAGACCATAAGCAGCAAAAATGCATGAAATGAAAATGATTTATGAAGTGGAAATTGATATATTGGCGAACTTTATTGAAATAGAAAAATGAATGAGTTAGGGATAGAAAAATGGAAATTACCACAACAGAAAACGGCAGCAGAACATAAGCAGTGGCAATATATAAGGTAAAACGCCTCGTTGTGTACAGAAGTGAGAGGACTTCTCTTCCAGGAATGAGGGAGTGGCGGGAGAGGGAGAGAGGGTAGAGGGAAAAGAGAGGGTAAAAAGAGGTGGCAAGTGAGAGTAAATTGAGGGAGAGATAAGGGGAACAAGAGCAAATAGTATGCAGCCCGTCACCCTTAGGGAGAAAGGTCAGTTACCGTTTAGGGAGAAAGGTCTGTTACCCTTTGAGAAAGGGCCCGTTACATCAAGGGAAAAGGTCTGCTGTCCTTTTTGGTAAAGGCACGGGATCAGAAGTAATTCTTGATCAAGAAAGACATCAGTGTGTGTCTGTCTGGTCCCCTGCAGGACGTTCTCTCTCTCTCTCTCTCTCTCTCTCTCTCTCTCTCTCTCTCTCTCTCTCTCTCTCTCTCTCTCTCTCTCTCTCTCTCTCTCCCTCCCTCGCGAGGTATACAATAGCCACTGATGGTGTTGACGCCAGCGTCGCGTCTGGCAACAATACGAGTTATTAAAGACCAAGTTAATCAACGCTACAGTCCACCACCACCACACGACACTACCTCTCTACCACACCACATCTCTCTGCCACGCCACATCTCTCTACCGCGCCACATCTCTCTACCACACCACATCTCTCTGCCACGCCACATCTCTCTACCGCACCTCTAACACACTCTGCAGTAGCAAAAACACACACACCCCTTTGTATCCTCTCCTCTGCCACACTCCTGTAACACACTTTACAGAACCAAGCACACACTTTCTCTTAACACAACCCTCTCAAGCACACTCCTTAACACACACACCCCCCTCCTGTGACACACACCTCTCACATTTCCGTAACACACTCACCCCTGCCACGCACCCACCTCTCCTTTCACATCCCCAGTAACTCACTCACTCCAGCCACGCACCCTCCCATTTAGATAATTGCATCTTGAATTGCTCTGATGTATAAATTGTTCATTTCACGCCTGGCTTACCATGTTATTCTTAAACTCGATAGCAGTTAAGATTCTCTCTCTCTCTCTCTCTCTCTCTCTCTCTCTCTCTCTCTCTCTCTCTCTCTCTCTCTCTCTCTCTCTCTCTCTCTCTCTCTGGCCACCTCGCGCCATCTGTTGGTTATGCTCGACACAGTCGGCTGTCCAGACATGTTCTCAGAATGTTTAACGTTTTTGGAACAGCTGATTTACGTAGATTGGGGAAAGCGTGTGTAAATACAGAGGCAGCAGCTGCTTGTAAAATGTTCGGGGACGGGTGTGAAAAAAAAATGGCATCCATTTCAAACTCTAAACTTTTGGCATCTGGTGTGAGACGTTTGGGGTCTAATATCAAACGTTAGGGGTCTAGGCGTCAAATGTTTGGGCTCTGGTGTGAAATGTTAGGGGGTCTAGTGTCAAACGTTTGGGCTCTGGTGTGAAACGTTAGGGGTCTTAGTTTCAAACGTTGGGTTCTAACGTCAAACGTTGGGGGTTTATTTTCAAACGTTTGGGGTCTGAGTCAAACGTATGAGCTCTGTTGTGAAACGTTAGGGGAGGGGGTCTGGTTTCAAACGTTATGGGTCTTATGTCAAACGTTAGGGCTCTGATGTCAAACGTTTGGGCTCTACTGTCAGACGTTAGAGGGGTCTGGTGTGAAACGATGGTTCACTAAGGGTATACATAACTGGGTCGATGTTAACCTCATTTTCTGCAAACCTTTGTGGTCTCGTCTGTGAGTTTATAAATAGCCGGGATCTAAACTGTCCCTTATTAACATCAATCCAGCAAGAGTTATATCAAAAGAGAACAGCTCATTTTCAATTCATTTGTCCTCCCAGCACAGTCTTTGTTCGCTCGGTTTTACCCTAAATTGTTATTAGTTTACATTAGACTTGTTTATAAAGTGGGAGGAACACGACGGAGGTATTCCGTAGGTCTTCTTCGCCGCCTTCAGGAACCCACAAGATTGGCAGAGTGACTGAAGGTTCGTCAGGGAGTGGCGTCGCCCGCTGCCTCCGTCGGCGTGAACAACTTCGTCAGGATGGGGTCTGCTTCAGGAGGGAGAGAGAGAGAGAGAGAGAGAGAGAGAGAGAGTGAGAGAGGGAGGGAGAGAGAGAGAGGGGGGGTCCAACTTATTCCCTAGGAAGAGAGGTACGTCGGGAAGCCAGATAACACAGTACGTGGGAGTAGGTGGGAAGGCCAGATAACACAGTACGTGGGAGTAGGTGGGAAGGCCAGATAACACAGTACGTGGGTGTAGGTGGGAAGGCCAGATACCGGTACATGGGAAAGCCCGGTAACGCTACGTGGAAGGAACACGGAAAAGCTAGGGTAACAGTGTGTGGGAAAGCTAGGGTAACAGTGTGTGGGAAAGCTAGGGTAACAGTGTGTGGGAAAGCTAGGGTAACAGTGTGTGGGAAAGCTCGGGTAACAGTGTGTGGGAAAGCCGGATAACAGCACATGGGAAAGCTTACTATCGGAACATGAGATGGCTAGATATGAGCTCATGGTAGTACATGGGAAAGCTAGATAACAGATGACCTGATGGTCCATGCGGAGGTTATCCTAATCTCTGTAGTTGGAGGTCTGGATAGTAAGGCCGAAAATATGGGGAGGAGAGGGAATTCACACTCATATAAAGGTGACGGGGAGTTTAGGTAAGGGGGAAGAGGCCTTAAGAAGTAGGGGAGGGATCTACCTCACTCAGACTGGGTAGGGTTTAGTGGGGGGGAAGGAAAACCTGACCTTGAGAGTGGGGGAGAGAGTGAGTGTGGGGAGGAGGGAGAGCCAGGCACGAGGAGGAGAGGAGGGAGGAGGAGGACATGTGTTGGGGATTGAGTTCCTCTCTCTCTCTCTCTCTCTCTCTCTCTCTCTCTCTCTCTCTCTCTCTCTCTCTCTCTCTCCTCTACCTCTACCTCTACCTCTCTACCTCTACCACTTCTCTCGTAGTACCTCTCTCCATCATCCAGGCCTTGAACAAAACAGTCCTCTCGTCTCCAGTACGGAAAAAAGAAAAGAAAAAAGAAAACACGGAGAAAAATAGAGGAAAAATTGTCACCTGTGTTCGTTATATCAGCTTTAACCATGTGCAGCGGAGGAAGGAGACGGAAGTTAGCGTAGGAACAAGCTGGCTCGCTGTCCGACGTCTGTTTTAAAAAGAAAAAAATAAAAGCGTAATGTTGCCGAGTTTATGCCAAGCCAGCTGGACGACCTTACCCTTTTTTCATATGAATTCAGTGAAGAAATTGCGAATGAAATGAGTGAACTGCTTTCATACGATCACCTTTGGATGAGGAACATGAAATAAGACTTCATTGGCAATTTACTTCACCCGGTAGAAAACACGAGAGTGAATTTCCATTTCTTTTTTCTTATTTTATTTTTCTAAGACCTCCTAAGTTGCCTGTATGACCTCCTGTTGTGATCCCGTGTTGTAAGTTATTGAAAATTTCCTCCCTGGTTGATTGATGAGGGTTCGCCCCGTTGGCCCCCCTCCACCTTCCTCCGATGACCTGGGGTGTGGATGGAGGGAGGTAGGAGGAGAGAGAGGGAGGGAAGGTGTTGCAAAATTCACTGATCTGAATTCGGTGGGCGGGGTATGCCATTATCCCTGGGATGCCGGTGGGACAGAGGGATCCCAGAGGTAGACGGTGGAGTCCCAGTGTCACGACACAGCTCACGTGACGAGTGAGTCCTCGAGTGAGGCGAGATTACCTGGTTGTGGTCCTGGTGACGGCGAGTAGTGTATCCAGGAAATAGATTTTTCTCTTCCGAGGGAAGACGACATAGAAATTGCGACTGGTCTGTCTGTCAGTGGGCCAGGCAGGCAGGCAGGCAGGAAGGCAGGAAGGTAGGCAGGCAAGCAGGCAGGCAGTGGGCCAGGCAGGCAGGCAGGCAGGCAGGCTGGAAGGCAGGCAAGCAGGCAGGCAGGCAAACAGGCAGGCAGTAGGCCAGACAGGCAGGCAGACAGGCTGGAAGGCAGGCAAGCAGGCAGGAAGGCAGGCAAGCAGGAAGGTAGGCAGGCAAGCAGGAAGGTAGGCAGGCAAGCAGGCAGGCAGTGGGCCAGGCAAGCAGGCACGCAAGCAGGCAGGCAGGCAGGCAAACAGGCAGGCAGGCAGTGGGGCCAGGCAGGCAGGCAGGCAGGCAAACACCATCCAGGTATGAATTTCCGCCTCCGTGATCAACTGAAGAAGGTGGGCTTCTACCGACTTGCTACCAGCCTCAGCGACAGCTGTAGACAGTCTACGAGGAGGTTTGATCCGGCCCGCAGAGCTGCCGTGGTGAACACGATCTCGACTTCGTTTCTTGTTTCCGTGATGGTATGAGGTTTGGTGTACGATCCTTGCAGTCATCTGCTCATTTCAGTCTCCCTGAATAATCCATTGGCTTACATGAGAGTTAAGTCCTCCTTCTCGCTACACCACCTCCATCTGCTTGACTTAAAACATCTTCTTTTAACCTAAAGTGTTCCATTGACTTAAATCATTCTACGCGTTTCACTTATGTGAATCTCTTCCCCACCCTCTTCCATCATCATCCACCACTTCAGTTTTCCTTGTCTCGTTTTTTTATTTATTTATTTCCTCACTTCCTATAGCAGTTTCGAGCGTGCGATGGGGTAAGGGAGTGAGCGAATGGATGGAGGGGTTTGGGCAGCGAGCCGTGAGAATCCCGGTGCTGCTACAGGTTAATGAGGCCAATAGAAATACTCAGACGAAGTCGCATTAATGGGCGAAAGACAGAGAGGCTAATTCCGGGGGCTGAATGGTCGAGTTGAAGGAGGTTAATGTTGAGGATCGGAGAGAGAGAGAGAGAGAGAGAGAGAGAGAGAGAGAGAGAGAGAGAGAGAGAGAGAGAGAGAGAGAGAGCTTACAATATGGCGAGGCCTCAGGAGGGGTACGTGGAATAATTCAGGAGACGGACAGAGATGTAAGGGGAGGAGAAATGCGAGACATGGCTGCTCCCTGGCTGGGAGAGATGGGGGGGAGATGAAGCACCAGGACTCACGAAGGGACCAGGGTCATGGGGTCAGCGAGAGAGAATCATAAATGTGTAATGCAGATCACTAGTGTTGATTAGAAGCGTGTGTGTGTGTGCGTGTGTGTGTGTGTGTGTGTGTGTGTGTGTGTGCGTGTGTGTGTGTACATGCATATGATATGCCAGTAGGCCAAAGAGGAAGAGGATTTTGGCAGTAATTATATATATATATATATATATATATATATATATATATAGAGAGAGAGAGAGAGAGAGAGAGAGAGAGAGAGAGAGAGAGACAGACAGACAGACAGACAGACAGACAGACAGACAGACAGAGGTATCGCCGAAGATGCTGGAGGAAATGACAACCCCGGGGGCCTGGAGAAGCCTGTACGGGCGAAGCCTCTCTGCTTTAAAATAGCCTGCTGGAGGGTCTCCTGCTTGACACGAATACACAACGCCTGCTTGTGACGTCTCCTCCCCAACACCCCACGCCACTCGCCCCCCTCCCCTCCCCTCCCCTTCCATGCCAGTTATAACCAGGGGTGAGCCTCAGTGGTAACATTGTGTGACGTGTCCCCCACGAACCAGTGGGACTGTGAGGTGTTTCCTACAAACCAGTGGGACTGTACCCACTGGGACTGTGAGGTGTGTCCCCTACAAACCAGTGGGACTGTGAGGTGTGTCCCACAACCCACTTAGACTGTGAGGTGTCCCCACAACCCACTGGGACTGTGAGGTGTCCCCACAACCCACTGGGACTGTGAGGTGTGTCCCACAACCCACTGGGACTGTGAGGTGTGTCCCACAACCCACTGGGACTGTGAGGTGTGTCCCACAACCCACTGGGACTGTGAGGTGTCCCCACAACCCACTGGGACTGTGAGGTGTCCCCACAACCCACTGGGACTGTGAAGTGTCCCCCACAAACCAGTGAGGGAGTGTGAGGTGTCCACACAAACCAGTTCCCACGTGCTGGTCGAGTCTATCACTGTGGTTTGGATCGTCCCCTTTAGAATCAGTGCCTCACTCAACACCCAGGCGGCGGACCTGAACACTGGAGGGACTCTCTCTCTCTCTCTCTCTCTCTCTCTCTCTCTCTCTCTCTCTCTCTCTCTCTCTCTCTCTCTCTCTCTCTCTCTCTCTCTCTCCTTCGCTCTCTACTTCCTGGAAATAGAACCCTTGCCCTCCTGTTTACCTGCCGGCCTACCCGTGTTATCTTCCTGTTTACCGACCGACCTCACAATTTCATCTTCCCGTTGACCTGTTGGCCTACCAGGTTTTCCCTTCCTGTTTACCGACCGACGTCACAATTTCATCTTCCTGTTTATTTGTTGATTTACCAGTTTTACGCTCCTGTTTACCTGTCGACGTACCTATTTCATCTTCTAATTTACCTACTGGCCAGCCAATTTTACAGACCCTTCTTCGCCTACACGTCTCTCCTCCAAGACAGCTAAAACATCGTCCCATAATTCCATGTACTTTTTCCCCTTTCCCTTTCTCTGCACAACGCTGGTCAGAATGAAGAAGGTAAAATAAGAATAGTCTAAAACTGGCTAAGAAAAAGAAAAAAAAAGTGTTAATCCACTCGACCTGCCAGTAATAGGATAAGACTTTGCAATGCAATTTGTTTTCGTAGCTGAGGCTACAGTACAACCTGGAATTAAGATGGAAAAGATTATTCTTATAGTAGCAAAAAGGTATCGTCCCTGACGCTACAACATGACTGGGAATTAAGGAGGTCGTCTGCAGTTCTACAACATGACTCGGCATTGAGAAGGTCGTCAGTAACTCTACAACCTGACTGGGAATTAAGAAGGGAAAAAAAGTAAAGTTACAGAGGGAAAAAAGAAATAGAAAATATTAATTTATCGACTGACTGTTAGACTGGATGGCTCACGGGCTTTCTTCACCTCCCCCACTTCATCAGGTCTTAGCTAGGGAGTCGGTCATCAGCTGACTCATTCACAAAACACGAGCATCCCGTCCATTCATCTTAAAGCTGCTCTGTTTACACCCAGCACCCCCTCCCTCCCTCCCCCTCACCCCCTCCCCCTCCCGACGGGAGAGATGTCTGGCTCTCCTGTCTGTCCGTCTGTACGTCTGTCTTCTTCTTCTTCTTCGTCTTCTTTGTCACCTCCATAGCTCGGAGGTTTTGTTTTTTTTTTCCTCTCTATTCTCATTATTCTTATCAAGCTCAAATCATTTTCTTTATCTCTACTTCCGTTTCGTGTGTCATCCATCTTTCGTACTCTTTAACCAGTTTCATTTTTTTCTCTCTCTTTTTCAGATTTTCTTTATTTCCTGTGTCCTCCCTGTGACTCATGGGTCTCCAGTACTTGGTAGTCTTTAGATGGTGAGGAGGAGACCCTTCTGGTAAGGTAGTCAGGTGGGGCGAGGGGGGCCAGCTGGTAAAACAGACAGGGGATGAGGGAGCCAGCTGGTAAGATAGACAGTGAATGAGTGGGTGTGGGGGTCAGGTCAGCTGCTGAAGTTGACAGGTAATTAGGTGACCAGATGATGAGGTAAAAAGCTAATGAGGGGGGAGTGGGAAACAATTGCTGAAGAGTCCATGTGATTAAAGGGGCTAGTAGGTGAGTTAGTCTGTTGATGAAGTAAATGATTCATAATGAGGTGTCATTCTGGATACACCTCACAACACCATACAACATTGCAAGGCAAGGAAAGGTTCCTGGTCCATCATGTATCAATACATGACACTCGTATTGCACCACCAGACATGCACTATCTATACATCTGTGCACCATCTACGCATTCATACACCAACTACGCATTAATACGACATCTACTCTCCTTCAACTTCTCCCACACGTTATATCTTCCTACGGGGTTTAAATTCCTCAGAGGCCGGTGGAATGATGATGATGGGGTGGGATGTGTGTGGGTGTGGGTCGGCCGCGGTGAAAAGGGGAGGTTATTCTCATATTTTCTTGTTTCCAAATCCGTTCATATATAATCCCAGGTTTGCATTGGATTACTCATGTTCTGAATAGAAAACCTCAGACGACAGTAGAGTCAGTCTGTCGTAATGGGATAAATATCATGACCCTTGAACACAACGGGACGACCCTTGAGCACGACGGGACGACCCTTGAGCACGACGGGACGACCCTTCTTACCCAAGGGGTGGTGGCACCGTCGTACTTAAGGGTCGTTCGGACCTTCATGTTCAAGGGTCGTAACTTCTAGTTTAAGAGTAGCACCTTCGTGCTCAAGGGTCGCAACTTTGAGTTCAAGGGTTGAACATTCGTGCTCATGGGCAGTGGATTCGTGTTCAAGGGCAGTACATTCGTCTTCAAGCGATGGGGTAGACGAAAAGGCCAGGGAATAGTACCCTGTACTTCGCTCAGTCCCCTCTGAATGTTCTTGCGTCTCTCGTTTTCTATAACTTGCGCAGGCTTCTAAGGTGTGGGGGGGAAGCTTAATATGGGTGACGTCACGCCTATCACTATGAGAGGTGAACAGTGACGTCACACAGGCGTCACGCAATGTCACATTCATCGCTCTGATGTCAAGTGGAGTAGTAGATAACCGGGGAAGTAACACTCTACAGCGATAGATGAGATGTCATCTCACAACGATCCCTTGACGTCACACTAAACACTAGGATATAATACAGAGTATTGAACATACGGTGAACATGTTATGAACCACAGGGCGTAGTGAACAGGAGGAAGTGATGAACGTGAGGTTATGGTGAACATCATGAACATAAGAATACAGTGAACATGATGTGGCGAACAAGTGTTGAACATTAGGGTGCAGTGAACACGGTGAAATGATGAACATGAGTTTTGTAGTAACATATGATGATCGAAAGAATGCAGTGAACCTGGGGTGGTGTCAAGACAAAGATATGATGATGAGTGCGTGGCGAAGATGAGTGAAGATGGTGTATATTCACGATGGCGTCGAGTGAAGATAAGGATATACCGAATTCCCTAGAGTGAGTGAGGGTTTGTTGCGAAGATGAGGTTGCAGCCATGATCATGCGGTAGTGAATGTTAAGGTGTAGTGAAGATGATGGATGGTGCGTTAGAGACAAGGGCATAAGTGTAGAATTCCCCGCCTCCTACAGTTCCAGCACACACGATTTAGGACGTCCATGGTAGAGTTTGTATTGTTTTGTATGGTTTATAATGACTGGACGGAAGGTAGAGGTATGAGTAACTCATAACCATCAACACATGAACATAACCATTACACCTCTGACGTCAGAGAGAGAGAGAGAGAGAGAGAGAGAGAGAGAGAGAGAGAGAGAGAGAGAGAGAGAGAGAGAAGGGGGGAGGGAGGGAGGGAGGAACGGGGCGACCGTCACGTGACGTCGAGACCCTTCGATGTGACGATAAGAAGAGACAGGACAAGTCGTCACTTCCCGTAACTCAGCCCGAAAAAAATAAGACCGGGCCAAAACACGGCCTGCCATTTGCCGTCGTCAACATCCCAGCACTGATGGCGGAATCACAGCCATCTGCTGGATAGTTTTTGGGCGGCGCCAAGATATGATCTGGCGATACCACGATACCATCCCGGCCAGATAAGACGATAAGGATAGGGTTAGGCCTCTCTGATCAGATATCGGTGATGGTTTTACCCCTATACTGAGCCTAAGACACCAGTTCATATGGCCGCCTTCATCCAAATGAGCATCTATCAGTGTCGGAACCAAATGAGAACCTATGATATAATTTGTCTTATCTATCACCAAATAAACCAAGTCTCTCATATATCTTGAGCAGATCAGAAAATAGGCACGTCCTTAACGACGTAATCAAAATGAGACACTATAAATCCCTAGGTAACGTAAACATAAGAGGGAACTGTGTGGTTCCTTTACCGCCATAGTCAAATGAGAGACCATGTACATTTTCTCCCAGCCGCCATTAACCCAGTGAAGACACAATTCCCTCATACACTCCCACGAAACGAGACGCCTTACTCCACAAACACCGTCACTGAACGAGAAACCAATAATTCCGTGAGAGCTATCATCAGTGAGATACGACCCGATAGTAATTCCATGTGTGCCATGATGAGATAAGGATCATGACTGCCTTGGGGGGCCCGTCTTCGGAGTCAAATGAGACCCTCTTGATTTCTAAGTCAAATGAGATGCTCTAGTATTGTAGTCCCCGGGATGCCATTTCTAGTCGAGGAATTGTGATTTTTCTCCCATTGTCCCCTCCAGCCAGCGGCTCTTAAGCTTTATCAATAGTGAATATCCACATTTATTCCCACCATGATGAGTCATGAGCGATATTATATAGCCTTTACGTCAGCCATTGAGAGAGCTGAGTGTTCCCTCTCCCAGGACATCCTACAGTATTGGATATTGATGCACTTTTTTTCCTCCCAGGATGAAATTCATCATCGTTAGTCCTTGAAGGGAGGGAGGGAGGAGGGGGAAAAAAAATCACAAATTGCACATATGTTGTTTGATGACGTATTTATGAGATGGTGAAGGTGACAGTGCGGTATCAGGGCCTGCCATCTCTTGCGTCGCGTTATCTACTGAAGAACTAAGAAAAAGAAAAAAATATTCGTATATATCAATCGATGTGTTTTAGTCATTTACCATTTTGTAAACTGTTGGGGGGGGTAAAAAAAGAGAGATAAGATAAAGATTCTGGAGGAGTGGTATGATAACGGGAGTACCTTGCCCCTGGGGGTCTGGTTCAGGGGTGATAACGGGAGTACCTTGCCCCTGGGGGTCTGGTTCAAGGGTGATAACGGGAGTACCTTGCCCCTGGGGGTCTGGTTCAAGGGTGATAACGGTAGTACCTTGCCCCTGGGGGTCTGGTTCAAGGGTGATAACGGGAGTACCTTGCCCCTGGGGGTCTGGTTCAAGGGTGATAACGGGAGTACCTTGCCCCTGGGGGTCTGGTTCAGGGGTGATAACGGGAGTACCTTGCCCCTGGGGGTCTGGTTCAAGGGTGATAACGGTAGTACCTTGCCCCTGGGGGTCTGGTTCAAGGGTGATAACGGGAGTACCTTGCCCCTGGGGGTCTGGTTCAAGGGTGATAACGGTAGTACCTTGCCCCTGGGGGTCTGGTTCAAGGGTGATAACGGGAGTACCTTGCCCCTGGGGGTCTGGTTCAAGGGTGATAACGGGAGTACCTTGCCCCTGGGGGTCTGGTTCAAGGGTGATAACGGGAAGTACCTTGCCCCTGGGGGTCTGGTTCAAGGGTGATAACGGGAGTACCCTGCCCCTGGGGGTCTGGTTCAAGGGTGATAACGGGAGTACCTTGCCCCTGGGGGTCTGGTTCAGGGTTGATAACGGGAGTACCTTGCCCCTGGGGGTCTGGTTCAAGGGTGATAACGGGAGTACCCTGCCCCTGGGGGTCTGGTTCAAGGGTGATAACGGGAGTACCTTGCCCCTGGGGGTCTGGTTCAAGGGTGATAACGGTAGTACCTTGCCCCTGGGGGTCTGGTTCAAGGGTGATAACGGGAGTACCTTGCCCCTGGGGGTCTGGTTCAAGGGTGATAACGGGAGTACCTTGCCCCTGGGGGTCTGGTTCAAGGGTGATAACGGGAGTACCCTGCCCCTGGGGGTCTGGTTCAAGGGTGATAACGGGAGTACCTTGCCCCTGGGGGTCTGGTTCAAGGGTGATAACGGGAGTACCTTGCCCCTGGGGGTCTGGTTCAAGGGTGATAACGGGAGTACCTTGCCCCTGGGGGTCTGGTTCAAGGGTGATAACGGTAGTACCTTGCCCCTGGGGGTCTGGTTCAAGGGTGATAACGGGAGTACCTTGCCCCTGGGGGTCTGGTTCAAGGGTGATAACGGGAGTACCTTGCCCCTGGGGGTCTGGTTCAGGGGTGATAACGGGAGGCCCGGGCCCCTGGGGGTCTGGTTCAAAGGTGGTAACGGGAGTACCCTGCCCCTGGGGGTCTGGTTCAGGGATGATAACGGGAGGACCCGGCCCTCAGGGGGTCTGGTATAGGGATGATAACGGACGGCCTGTCTGACACACATACCCTATAAATCTCTCACTCGTTTGTCAAAATGTCACATCTCCGTCATATTTTTGTCACGCGTTCTGTCACACGTTCGTAACAGCCAGCTCGTGTTTGTCACATGCACTAAGAGATAACAGACCTCAAGTGTCGGCGGGAGATTAGAAGTGAAATAACTTTAAAAAAAAAAAAAAGAGAAGAGAAGAAAATTTCATGACTGGTTAATCTGATAACTGTTATTCGGATCCGTTTTCCATCCTGATCACTTTCGGATTATCTTTTATTTTTTCGTAAAAGAACTACGCAAACACTGGGGTTCTTTTACGATATACCACACGTACGTTGACACAGGTACAGCTCTAAAGAGCAGACATTATATATATATAATGTGCGTATATATATATATATATATATATATATATATATATATATATATATATATATATATATATATATATATATATGCTTTTATTCACAGTATGTTCTATGTTACAGTTTGTGTGTCAAGGGTAGGCAGCCCTGAGCGAGGTCGGTACGTGATATGAATAATTCAGATAAATACTTTGTACCGTACAGTGTGGTCGTACACAATGGCCGTACAGTGTGGTCGTACACAGTGGCCGTACAGTGTGGTCGTACACAATGGCCGTACAGTGTGGTTGTACACAGTGGTCGAACAGTGTGGTCGTACACAATGGCCGTACAGTGTGGTCGTACAAAGTGGTCGTACACAATGGCCGTACAAAGTGGTCGTACACAATGGCCGTACAGTGTGGTCGTACACAATGGCCGTACAGTGTGGTCGTACACAGTGGTCGTACAGTGTGGTCGTACACAAATGGCTTTGACTCATTTCCTTAGAATGTTTAAACTACCCTGCAACAGAGAGGTAATCCACATCCCAACTGATAGATGAAAGCCAACCTGGGTGGGTCGGAACCATTAAGAGAAAAATGGATTCACTTTAGGTTCAGGGGATGTTCCCAGCACCCGTTTCCCTTTCATCCACCACCACCACCATGGAATATCACAACCCCCAGAAATCTATATAATGAGTTTATCGAACAACAAACACGACACGAATGTACAAGTACATGAAATCCCACTTTGATAGCAATCATCCCCCATACCGGGTGGTTGTGATCGTCTTCTGATTATGCTCCTGCGCACCTTGTTATGCGCATGAGCTGTTCCTTAATTTCATGTGAAATCCTTGTTTTATACATTGTGTTCCTCAAGTGCTTCTTCACCTTCATCGCTCTGATGTCAAGTGGAGTAGTAGATAACTGGGGAGGTTACCGTCTACAGCGATAGATGAGATGGCATCTCACCACGATCCCATGACGTCACATAAACACTAGGATATGATACAGGGTAGGAGGAGGGCCAGGACGTGACGTCACATAGAACACATCGATTGTAGAGGGGTTTTATCAGGATTATGGAAATGGACCAGAATTTGCTCCCGGACAGAGAAAGATTATTACACATACTCTAGAAGAGATAGAGAGACAGAAAGGTAGATAGATAGATAGATAGATAAACAGATAGATAGAGACATAGATAGATAGATTTTTTTTTTTTTAAGAACGAAAAAGTCCTTTTTTCCAAGTACTGGAGAAACTAGATTATATTCCAGTACAGAAATGAACTCAAAAGTATAGAGATTCAAAGTCTTCTCCGTCGTCGCCTCTCCAAGCAGTAGTTTGAATTCTCCTTGGGGCTCCGCGATGAACTAAAAAGTGTAGAAACTCAACCTTTTCTTTGACGTTGCCTCTCCAAGCAGTACTCTTTGGTTTCTGCTTGAGACTCTGCGATGACCTGCAAGTCTCGGACCAGGGAGAGCAGAGAGGGGCGCTGCTGAGGGTCACTGTCAAAGATGGGCACGATAGCCTCCCACAGGCAGATGCGGACTTCGTCGTCCTGAATATCATAATCACACAAGTCGCTAATGAGGCACCCGAAGGAATAGACATCGCTAGATGAAGAAACTGGCTTCCCCTGCAGGATGGCGGGGTCCATCCAGTACTGCTCCTCGGGGTCACCTTTTACAAGAAGCACCTGGCCAGGGTAGTCGCTCAAGCCGTAGTCAATGATATGGAAGACTGGACCGTCGTCGGTCTCGGTGACGGTGACATTATCCATCTTGAGATCATTATGAATGACCCCCTTATCATGGATTTCACTCAGTCTCGTACCAATGGAGATGATGGACTCGATAACCTCCCAGTCCCAGCGTTCTCTCAGATACTTTTTGTAGGGTATGCCAGCGGAGGTCATCAGGAGTCTTGCAGGATTGAAAGCCAGCCCTTTGACCAATGGGGCCCCTCCAGCGCCGGACAGTTTGATGTGAATGGATGCTTCG
>NC_092260.1:22514698-22554698 GCF_036320965.1 Panulirus ornatus | reverse complement strand
TAGGTGAAGGAAAAAATGGGTTCCCATGTGCCAAAATTAGGACTGGAAAAAAAAAGAAAAAGAAATGATTACGGTATTATAGCAGACATGTTATCATGCATGGGCCGTACCCTAACATCTGGGGGTTGGCTGGCTGGCATCACCCCCCCCCCCCCCCCCCAAGCATGGAGACGAGACCTGGTTCCCTTGCCAAGGGCTTGGCAGGACAGGCCGGGCAGGTGGTGCGTCTCCAAGCAGCTGAACCTGGTCGAACTGGCTCTTCTGGGGAGAGAGCGAATTCCCTTGGGTACTCCTATTGGTAGTGTGAGTATTCTACCTTAGGAAAGTTTGTTGGGAAGTTTGTCTGTACGTAAATATGCCCTGTTTCTCGTTTTCGTTCTTGCGTCCCTCGTCAATTCATGGTAAATATCTGCGATTAGAATCGTTGGTTTGTTTCCAAGATTAGTGTAGGTACTGGCTGTCGGGCAGGGAAATGCCATGTATGTTATGATTGCAAACTTGTAGAGGATAGTAGTGTTTCAGATGACCAAATGTGAGCAATTTGCAATAAGAAATAGGGAAATTTTGAATACCGAGATACAGTCATAGATATTGCAGGTGTATAGAGTACCACATTCAACAGCTGTTTAGAAAAAAAATCAATGCCTATATTTTTACAAGCCAAATGAATACAGTGAATACAAAGAGAAACAGACAATTCAGTATTTTGTTCGATAACGTTCAAACTTAACGCACTCTCACAGTGTTGCCCCATGTTATAATGTACTTTAGATTACAAACTCAGCTGGAAATGTTCCATTAGAAATATGAAGTGTCGTGTAATAAGGATAACTCACCTCTAGATTTGATGTTTGCGGCATTAGCTGTGGAAATTATCTCCAGAAATTCAATTCTAGGTGCTGAGGTCGGCGGGAAATCCAATTAACTAAGGCATCGGACACCCTCTTTGCTGTCATATATTTTGCCCTTTCTCTATGAGTCGTTAAGAAACTTTATACTACATACTATGATATTTTATATTCATTCTGAAAAAATGAATTTAGAATTATTATACAACTTTCCTCACTTACTTACAGAAGATCCTCTGTACAATTTTTTGTGAATATAAAAATTCGCCCACGTTACCCAGTCGTCCATCGACATATAACTTAAATATGAAGATTAAAAATTCAGTAATTTTTCTGTAGCTCAAACTATTTAAATGAAAAATTCTTGGCTCTTTAAAAGCGGAAAATAAAAGCTTAATAGAGATAAAAGAACTGTAATAGGAATCCTGGGCAGCGAGAATCGAGAAAGATGTGATAGAACAGTTGAGCTCCGATTTCAGTGGCAATTACCTAAATTCATCGTATTAATACGTCAGTACCCCGGGTCTCCTTAGGTCTCACACTTGGAGAACCTATCTACCTACCTACCTACCTACCTACAAGCACGTACGAGGAGATGTTGCCATTATGGGAAGATTGGCGCGTAGCGCTCACCGCGAGTGAGAAAAGGGGTTGGGGGGGAGGTTGGTTGGTGAGTGGCTCACCCGGACCCCGAGCGTTCCGCCCCCATGACGCAGCCCCTGAATGGCAATGAGGCCAACTCCAAACTCCAACTGTAAATATTAAGATACAACTGATTTGCATACTCAAATTTCCATGTACGTTTTTCTCTCGGCTGTTGACGGGACTTGGATTACGCTGGGTATTCGAGGTTGTGTGTGTGTGTATATATCTGCATGTGTGTGAGTGTGAGTCAGGTCAAACTTCAACCCATCGTACCCGTGAGATGTACCGTTATACTCAAGGGTCGTGCCGTCGTGCTCAAGGGTCGTACAGCCGTGCTAAAGGGTCGTACAGCCGTGCTAAAGGGTCGCACAGCCGTGCTAAAGGGTCATACCGTCGTGCTCATGTCCTAGCGTCGTGCTCAAGGGTCGTAACGTCGTGCTCAAGTGTCGTACAGTCGTGGTCAAGGGTCGTACCGTCGTGTTCAAGGGTCGTACCGTCGTACTGCTAATTGGTAGGGTACATTTTCTGTTTGTGTGGTAATTACCTGCTACTTATCTATTCTAGTGGTTAGATTAATTTATGACATTATTTGGTTCAAAGGATACAGTACAACTTGGAATTCTTTTGAAACTGTTTTTCTAAATATAATTCAAAAGAAAAGCATATATATATATATATATATATATATATATATATATATATATATATATATATATATATATATATATATATATATATAAAGTTCTTGAAATACATATATTTCTGTACTTTTTACGAATACTATGTACTACCACCTACGTGAGACGAAGGGTATTCGAGTACAATTTGCAAATGAATTCTATTTCATCGACATCCATCAATCTTAGAGAAATTCTTCTTCTTGCAAAACCATCGTTTGGGAGATTTTCCGAAAATAATTAGTTGAAGGCGGCGGAGACCAGCTGGACTCGCGATGCCCCGCGCCAGAGGGAGGGAGGGAGGGCTTCATTTGAACCGACTCCACTCACGGCTGCCTGCCCCGCCACCATCAACCACCCGCCTCTTTTCCACTGGTTCTCCCCCATCTTCGTCTCTTGTTTCCTCTCCTCCCGACCACCTTCCAGGTCTCTTCTTCTCTCTCTCTCTCTCTCTCTCTCTCTCTCTCTCTCTCTCTCTCTCTCTCTCTCTCTCTCTCTCTCTCTCTCTCTCTCTCTCTCTCTCTCTCTCTCAGCTTGTTACACTTTATCTCACTCGTCACCTGCTGAAAACTCCCTTTTGCAAACACATAAAAGCGTTCAGTGCTTTAGGCTTGGGTGCTTGCGTAGGAAAACGTTTTGTATATATATATATATATATATATATATATATATATATATATATATATATATATATATATATATGTGTGTGTGTGTGTGTGTGTGTGTGTGTGTGTGTGTGTGTGTGTGTGTGTGTGTGTGTGTGATGAAAAAAAAAGTTTATAACCAGAGGAAAGAAGAATAGTTTCCTCTCGTTCCAGGTCATAACCGTCTCCCGTTATGACTTCATTTCCAATTACCAGTAATTTGGACGTTTATGTACAGTGCGTAGGCTACCTCTGATGTCTGGCAAAGGGTAATAGGGAAATTATTATATAAAGCAATACGCCCAGCAGTTGATTTTTCAAAGTGATATTGAGACCGTTACATGGCTCTCAGTTGCTAGCACACTACCGTGGCATGGATGGTGTTTCGCTCTGGTCAATATTTCGCGAATGTTGATTTGAAAAGAAAAGACTCGATTCTCTACCCGTACAAGTTGATGTGGAACCAAGCTGTGTATTTCTTCGACCAGTCAAGTTGTTTCTAGATGTGCCCCTCAGGGCAACGTATAAGAACTGCTGATCTGGTCATTACGAAGATATTCGTCCATTCAGCGAATTCTTGAATTTGCTTCATTTTCCGGCCATTTATTGTTCTTCTAGTGTTTTCTTTTTTGTTGAATATTAGACACACTCACTTCCCGTATGTATAATATTCGCATCACTCACCGCAGCTGTTGCTCCCTTACTTTACACTCTTGTTACCTTGCTGTGTGTTTCCCTCTGTTTCCGTAGAGGGCATAATATTCGCGCGTCGACGGAATCAAGACTGAGTGCTTTCAGTCGTTCCCCTGGATGTCTGAGTTTTTTTCTGACAGTCAGCAGTGCCAGCTGCTCGTCTTCTTCCACATTCTCAGACTAAGATATTATCGTCAGCCAAACAATAGTGTTGCTATGTTTTATATTCACTGATTTCTTTTTTAGTTTAAGTATTCTTGTGTGTTTAAAGTAGAACGTTTTTCTATTCTCTTTCAGGAAGAGGAGGTAAAAGAGCATCCCGTTCGTGTAGCTAGGGTCACTCAGTCCTCAAGATGACCTTAGAGGGACCTGTTGGTTTTCCTGAAGGAGAGGTATGTTATATTACTTCTTCAGTAGATGATCCTCTGTAAAAGGGTAGAGGGAGGGAGGTGTTGGAGTGGGGTCGAGGGGTGATGCCATGTAGGATCGCTGGGGAGTTGTAGAGAACAACTGAAACTGGTTAACAGATTTGATGTTGTGGGTGAGGTGGTGTGGCGTGGGGAAAGGGGTGGCGTAGCGTGCGACGTTGACATGACCGGGAACCCGGATGTGCACCTATGTTTGTCTTTCCATATATAGCGAATTTCTCTATCCAAAGGAGTTCACATTTCCCAGCTGCTGGAAGCCGTTGTAGCCCTAGGCTGCAGAAGCCTCTCAGAAGAGATACAGGATAACTCTTGCTGAGACATTGGAATGAATGAATATAGTAGAACATTTGATGTTCTTTGATGGGTAATGGATGTACAGCTAGGTTGCCATTCTCATGGCCCAGGTTCGAATCCTGGGTGTGTAGAGGTATATATATATATATATATATATATATATATATATATATATATATATATATATGAGGTAAATAGTGCGAGGGAGTTCAAGACTAAATCCGTGGGTGTGTGTGGTAGTATTCCTTCAGACGAAGATATAAATAACATACAAAGTCTTGGCATAGACACGACCCAGCTTGGCCTCCAGGGCTGCTGACAGTCTCTTACCACTTGAACAGCCAAACAACATACCACAATAATGTCTCCTCTCTCGTAAATCCCTTGAAACTGACGTAAATTTGCCTCAAGTAAATGATGGAGAGGAGAAGCAATTCATTCTCATATTTACGCAACTTGATAACCAACTCGTTTCAGCCATAATGGACGAGATGAATGTAGTTTTTCCAAGAACTCGGGAGGTTTCAAGGTCAAGATTCTGATTAGAAATTTTTGAAACGATGTTTCCGCGGGTTGTTTCGGTGGCTTGGTGATGATGTCACGGACGACGAAGGGTGTGTTCGATGAGACATAAGTTCAGTTTGATGATCTAGGTTCGTGGAAGGTGACCGTCTTGGATCCTATTCGAGGAGACATAAGTTCAGTTTGATGATCTAGGTTCTTGGAAGATGACCGTCTTGGATCCTCTCTCACCTGCCAGAGTTAAATGTTGATCCCCTTGATATTCCGGTGATAATGGGTTTCCATGTTGTAAATCCTGGGGTCAGATTCATCCCCCTACCAGAAGAGTCTCTGGGGGTCGCTAAGGAACTTGCGGGGGAAAAAAGAATAATCGTATTCGTTTTCACTATTTCTTTTCAAAATCCACCCGGCCGAATACCGTTGTATATAACACTGCTAATGATTTTTTCGTTGAGAAATTTGATGCATTCACACGATATCCCTGAAAGTAAATGTCACACATCAATTATGTCATACATCAAGAAAAAGTCAAAATAAGGATTTATATGCATATAAGGCTGTTTCCTACGAAGTATTTCATGTAAGAAATAACTTTGACAAGACGACATTTATTTAGAATAATCGAACATTGTTTTTCGTGACTGTAAAGTCTTCCACTGCTCAGTTTTGTTGACCATTTGGGAAAACATCACCATTAAGGTTTCAAAATGGCCCGTTGAAATAATGTACATATGACAACGCCCTAAAAACACACCGTTTTGTGTTATAAGCTCGACTGTTCTGTCCTCGAGCACTGCTTACGACCCAAGAGCAGTGGTACAGGGTCGTTACATCATGCTCAGGGGATACAAGATAAATATAGATACACCAACTTGGATAATATAATTATAGTATGGTTGGCTGCGTGCTGCTCTCCTGAATTATCGTACTCGGGCACCACGCCCATGACCAACGGTCTGCAATAAACAGCGTGTTGTATGGAATTGTAATTTCCTCTTTCTTGTTTATCACTTTGAGTGCGAACACGGTAAAACATTGTCCATAACGGAGCTAAACTCAGTTTAACGCTACGATGACCCCGAGCTTTGAAGGTGGTCATCACACCATACGCGGTGTTGCCAGCGAGACATCCTATATTATTTTCGGACAGGGTGTTTGTCTCGTATGTATTTCTCGCGTTTAAGCCCACTGAGTACGACAATACGACCCTTAACCACGACGGTACGACCCTGGGGCACGACGATTTGACCCATGAGCACATCGGTATGACCCTTCAGCACGACGGAACGACCCTTGAATATTAAACGACAGCACGACCTTTGGGCACACGGTACGACCCTTGAGGAGGATGGTACGATCCCTGACCTGACCATCCATTTCATTTTTTTTTCCGTCCACATATTTTAAAAAGAAGTAAGAGGAACTCATCGGTCAAAAGTATAGAAGCGAAAGGTCGACTGACCAGCAAACGGAAGAGAAATTAAGAAGGCTTTGTTATGAACAAGCCGAACTGTGTCCTCCAATATCTAAGTCACGAGAAAGATAAGAGCAAACACACACTTTACAACATGATATACAGCCTCTGACGACACACACACACACACACACACACACACACACACACACTATATCTCCTCTACAAATATACTTAAGTTACACAACGTAATTCCTCTTAAGCAGTATCCCAAGGAGCAAAAAGAGTCTCGTTTACAAGAGAGCGAGCGCAGTTATATATATATATATATATATATATATATATATATATATATATATATATATATATATATATATAGTGTGTGTGTGTGTGTGTGTGTGTGTGTGTGTGTGGCTTTCTCGTACTATACCTACGGGAGGTTTTGACCTTCATGCAAACTTACCTTTGACCTTCATTTTTTTTTTTTCTTTCGTCGTCTTAACACGTAAGTAAACAAATACATAGACTCGGCGTAAATCTGAACGAACTAAATTCGCCGCTCTCACTTCACCATCAACCAAGCAAATAACCAAGTAATCCCGAAGACCTTCACGTTCCTGCAGCTGTAGCCTCAGACATCTTGTGTACTTGATTACTATGTGTGTGTGTTACAGAGTGTTTTACACTCGCGTTGCCCTGTCTCTCAACCTTGTACATATGTACCGTGTCTTTACTCTCGTGTGTTCACATGTACCGCGTCTTTACTCCACACACACACACACACACACACACAGAAATGGGATTGCCTGCAGGCCGACTTACTGCACCTAGGATTCGATCCCTTTCGGGTCCAACGTCGGGCGGGCCCATAATAACTATGTTTAATAACGCTGACCACCACACCACGGAGGGCCCTCTGTGTCTGTTTTTTTTTTTTTGTTTTTTTTTTTTTGTGTGTGTGTGTGTGTAGAGCTCTACTAGGTTAAATTCATTGACGTCACGGTTGCCACAGACGGACATAGACAGACACACAGACTTCACAAGACAAACTGAATCTCTCTCTCTCTCTCTCTCTCTCTCTCTCTCTCTCTCTCTCTCTCTCTCTCTCTCTCTCCACCACCACAGATGTGTTGACGAGGCAGCCCAGATAACGAACCGGCAAGGCCTTCAACTGCCTCTCCTATGAAATATTAATCCTTCATCAAACCGCTTATACACTATTCACTACAACTGCTGTTTAAATTTATATGAAAGGCTTTGAAATTTTGTTCACTGTTTCCATCCATTCTAAAGATATAACACACACACACACACACACACACACACACACACACACACACACACACACACACACACACTCCTCCATGATACAGTGGGTAGCATTGCGACCCAATAATCTTGCAGCCAGCCCAGCTGTTGTTACTCCTCCCCTCTCGGGAGGCTGGTCAGTGAATTCGTACCTGCATTATATTGGGATATATATATATATATATATATATATATATATATATATATATATATATATATATATATATATATATATATATATATAGATAGATAGATAGATAGATAGATAGATAGATAGATAGATAGATAGATAAGGTCAGTACACGGAGCAACACGAATGTTAAGCTCTCTCTCTCTCCCCATAACACGGTAATAGTAATCGCCTAAAACAACAACAGAAAATCATTGAATTCAGGAGAAACGACTCCGTTTCTCCCAAGACACTGGGCGTTGTGTGGAGTCCCGAGGCTGTAAACACGAGGGACTGGGCCCCCAACACCTGGCCATCCCTGGCATCTCCCCGCTAGGGAAGCTGTCCTCTGTGTGTGTGTGTGTGTGTGTGTGTGTGTGTGTGTGTGTGTGTGTGTGTGTGTTCAACAAGCGCCCCCTTTTGAGTACGAAGGTACGATCTTCGAATCCGACATTACGACCCTTGAGTGCGACGGTACGACCCTTGAGTACGACGGTACGAACCCTTGGACAGAACGTGACAACCATTTAGTACGACGGTACGACCCTTGAGTACGACGGTACGACCCTTGGACAGAACGTGACAACCATTTAGTAAGACGGTACGACCCCCCTTAACACAGAGAGGAATCATATTTTTTCTGGAATCATTCGATTATTTTACTTAATCTGCCTCAAACTTCAGCCTCAGCCGAACTTGTTACGCAGGTTTACTGTGGTCTTTCACTTGCTGGGTTTCATTATGGTCCGTCTGACGCGTGTGAAATGCACGAGAACACAGTCGGTATATATATATATATATCATATATCAAGAAATTTTGGGTGGGTTTCTGACGGTTTGGAGATATATGCAAATGATGGTCTGCTTTGGGGACAACGGATATGCAGACACAAAATTTGCAGCGAAAGCAGTTGTGTTAAGTACGATTTAAACGCTGCAAAGGCATCAGATCTATGTAAATCAGTGTTGTTAGCGTTCGACATAAGTACATGAAAGTTGAAGCGGTAAATATAAGCTGCAAGATGAGAAGAGACACGTAAATGAAAGTTGCATCAAAAATGTGTAAATGGCTCTTGCAAGAGAAACAGGTATATGTACATAGAATGAAACCAGAGTTATGTAAATAAAAGTTGAATTAGAACAAGATATATATATATATATATATATATATATATATATATATATATATATATATATATATATATATATATATATATGTAAATGAAACATGATTACAGAAATACGGGTATACAAGTTCCAATTAAGCCAGGGATGAATATAACAACTGATGTAAATATGAGTAAGAGACTTGGGTATCATAGTTGATTCAGACATGTGAATATAACATTTTGAAGGAACTAGAGATATTTTCGTGTAAAATTCACATTGATCCGGGGGCATGTAGATGTAAGTTGCAATGGGACCAGAGATATTTAAATTAAGGTTGCAGAGTAGACAGAAATTTGTGAATAAAAGCTTCATTTGACCTTAAAATATATAAATTCAAGTTGCAAGGGGAAACTGTCACACGTAAACAAAGGCAAGAGGAAGAGAGGGGCCCTGTGACGAGGATAAACTTCGGGAGGTGCCCCGTAAGAAGGATAGGCAGCGGGCGGGGCCCCCGTAGCGAGGATAGGCTGCCGTAGCGAAGTTATTAGGCCGCGAAAGGGCCCTGTAGCAAGGATAAACTGAGAGAGGGGGGGGGGTCCCGCAGCGAAGATATATAGAGGAAAGAACCCTTTACCGGGGATAGGCTGAAGAAAAGGCCCCTGAGTTAGGATAGAAAGAGGAAAGAGCCCCTTAGCGAGGATAGGTAGAGGAAAGGGCCCCATAGCGAGGATAGGTAGAGGAAAGGGCCCCATAGCGAGGATAGGTAGAGGAAAGGGCCCCATAGCGAGGATAGGTAGAGGGAAGGGCCCCTCAAACGGGATTATAAGACTACTCACCATGCTGCTTAGTGCTGCTCAAGGAAGAAGTGCCATATGATGCAACAGACGATACACAGGAACACGAAAACGAAGATGATTATTATTATGATCATCCATGCCTCCATTTATCGCAGTTTCTCCTTCTTCCTCCTCCTTTATCATCTAGTTGCCGGTTCTTCCCCCTTCGTCTCGTGTACCTGGGCATGCTACGCCAAGTGTATGGTTCGAAGCCATTTGGTATTTATCTATATACCTGGAACTCTCTCTCTCTCTCTCCTCTCTCCTCTTGATGTTCACAGTAATGGCCTGACTAGCACATTTATTCACTGATTTTATTTTCCTATATTTTCTCTCGGCACTTTATTCTTTTCAGTAACACTCTTTTTTTTCTTGACAACACTCAGTTCTGTAGATAAGATTATTAAATGTACTGATAATGGGGTTATTATTCAAAGGAGGGACCCTCAGGTTATAATGATAATATGATTTAGAAATCTGTGGATTTGTATATGTATATATTTTTTTATATATATTGAGAGAGCGATAGATAGATAGAGGGTACTTATGACAAGATTTTGCCAGAAGGCAAGGCAAGCGCGTAGTTCTCACCGTAGAAAAAAGAAATAGTGAGTTAAGAAGAATGCGTCTTGTGAGTTACGTGTTGTCGAGTGTCAGGTGTGAGATGGAAGGTTGTATGTTTGTGGGTTGAATGCCATCAGACCGACGTGTGGGTGAGGCAGAGAGAAAAGACTGGGAACATGCGCCAAAGCAGGAGAACTTGACAGCCACTGAAGTGCTGGCCCACTGTGAAGCCGTCATTAGCGCTTCCGAGACCCAGGCGTGTAGAGACAAAAGAAAATGGGCAGAGGTTCGGTACCACTCCTACCACAAGACGCTAACCGCTTGAGCACAACGGTACGACCTTAAGCACGACGGTACAACACTTTGAGCATGACGATACGACCTTTAAGCACGACGGTACGACCCTTGATCATGACGACACGACCCTAAAGTACGACGGTACGACCCTTGAGCATGACGGTACATTTGAGCACTACGATACGACCCTTGGTTATGACGCTACAACCCTTAAGCACGGCGGCACGACCCTTGAGCCTGACGGTACGACCCTTGGCTATACTGGACTGGCCTTTGACCTGACCTAAACTCAAAACTTAACCCACTTGCCCCCCAGTCCGCAGTGTTGGTTCTCTTCCCCTATTCTGAAGGTATTACTCCGGGTTCTGCTGCCGGTAACTGGAAGCTTGTGTGCTGAAGCACGTAGTACTTTGCAAGCCGTTAGCTGTCAAGGATGAGCCTTTATGATGACGTGTTTCTCTCCCTATAGTCAATCATTATATATGTATGTATATATATATATATATATATATATATATATATATATATATATATATATATATATATATATATATATATATGTGTGTGTGTGTGTGTGTGTGTGTGTGTGTGCCAACAAACCAGGATGTGTCACGTTGTCAAAAATGATATAAAAGAAAAAACGAAAGGGAGAAATTCCAAGCGAAGATAATAACAACGCCCTCCCATCCCGGCCTGTATATACCATTGTGTTTGTAGTGTCATCGTCATGTTTACACGCAGATATAGAGTAAATGTGCCGTTGCAAAATATGTGCCACGCGTCCAGGGGATGGGTGGGGTCGGGGGAGAGAGAAAAAGGGAAAAACTGCGCCATAACATTTTGCAGAGACTAAAACAAAAATCTATAGTTAATGCGACTTTGTTACTATTAACAGAAGAGGTTGACCAGCACCAGCAGGATTGGGTAGACTGTGTGTGCTGATGGTAAATACCATTTGTCGTGAAGACTCTCTCTCTCTCTCTCTCTCTCTCTCTCTCTCTCTCTCTCTCTCTCTCTCTCTCTCTCTCTCTCTCTCTCAGCCAGAGAGTAGCCAGCCACCCTTCTCCTCCTCCTCGCCCCCCTCCCAAGACCGAACACCTACCTCCTCATCCAACCTTCATACAGACTCGAACATCCAAAAGAAAAAAAAGATGAAAATGATAATAAACTTTTTTTGTTAATGTATTTCGTCATCTTAGCTGACTTTTAACATTCTATTTTTTCCTCCTCTACTAAGCCATGTATCAAGAGGCGTAATGGATCCCGAGAGGCATTTGAAGATATGGTAAAGATCCATCGGGAATTCATAACGAATTCGTTGTCTAGAGACTTTTCGAATTAGAGACAAGCATACGAGTCTTCAGAAGAGCTTTCTCCCAACAGTTCGTAGATGTTATTGGAACGACGGGCGTAAGGACTTGAGCCTGATATTAGACTTAGCATTGAACACTTCAGGTCGTAATGACCCAGTAAGACCACCAGTTTCTCGGGCTTCAGGTTTATTGAAATATGCCTTACGTGAGGACTGGATGTTTTGCAAGATCGTGCCAAGCCACACTGCCAACAGCACGACCAGATGGCCGATATCACCTGCATAGAAGACACGGAGTAACGTCTTTAAGGGCCCCGCGGACAAATATAGATAAATACACATTTACGGAGGTGATGACTTCCCCTTGACAACACAGGTCATGACACAAGGGTCAAAGGTCAGAAGAGGCCAGTGTCAAGGCCATCGTCGTCCTTGTCAAGTCTGTCTATGTCCCTGTCAAGTGAGAGAGGATCAACGTGTCAAGTGATAGAGGATCAACGTGTCGAGGGAGGATCAACGTGTCACGTGAGAGGATCAACGTGTCGAGGGAGGATCAACGTGTCAATTGAGAGAGGATCAGCATGTCAAGTGAGAGAGGATCAACGTGTCAAGTGAGAGAGGATCAACGTGTCAAGTGACGAAGGATCAACGTGTCAAGTGACGAAGGATCAACGTGTCGAGGGAGGATCAACGTGTCAAGTGAGAGAGGATCAACGTGTCAAGTGAGAGAGGATCAGCGTGTCAAGTGACGAAGGATCAGCGTGTCAAGTGACGAAGGATCAACGTGTCAATTGAGACAGGTTCAACATGTCATTCATCCGTGTAATCTTTACCGCAAAGGCAAGGGTCATCAGCGTAACGCACGCGTCAACCACCACGCAGTTGCAGTAAAAAGATGAGCCAATCCGTGCGAGAATTTACTGACATAGGCCGAACACGGAGGCAAGAGGTGAGGGGAGGGAGACCTCTAGTGGATGACGATCAAGTTAAGCTTAGTTTGGAGTGGAGGTAGGAAGTAGAGAGATGGATGGAGAGAGATATAGTAAGGCGCAGGTTAGAGGTACGTTTCGCTCTGGAGAGACAAGGAGAGACAAGGCGAGATTGTTCTTGAGAGAGACCTGAGCGCGGTCGTTGCAAATGCAGTTGTGTGTGTGTGTGTGTGTGTGTGTTTACAGTTGCTAATGTTACCCCGTTTTCTACAACGTGTGTTTAGGGTCTCTCTCTCTCTCTCTCTCTCTCTCTCTCTCTCTCTCTCTATATATATATATATATATATATATATATATATATATATATATATATATATATATATATATATATATATATATATATATATATATCAGGATCCTGATCGCTTCGTGAAGGAATCCTGGTGTGTGTAGTACACATGCCAGCGTACTGGATGTTTTGTCCTTTACGTCAACTGTTGTGAGCGTTGCCGCCTCCAGCGGTGTCTCCAGGTGAGGCCCGATGTTCTCCTTGTCTCGCGAACTAATTTGCGTTTCATTTTGCTTCTTGAAGAGGGAGGGGGAAGAAAAAAAAAAAAAGAAAATTAAAGACGATATCTCTTGGGTTGGTGTTCTGTTTGGCAACACTGGCTGGCCGTTGGATCGCGGTGGTCCGTTGCGTTTTGGTCGAACTGGGTCATTTGACGGTTAAGATCGCGCGCTATGCCATTTTTTTTTTTTTTTTTGTTGGTAACATTGGTGTCACTTGGTTAAGGTCATTCGCTCTGTTTGGGAACACATTTAGAGGATCCGCTGAGTGACGTCACTCCTCTATTTGGAGAGGAGGGGAAGAGAGGAGGAAGGTAGGTAGGAGGGGTGGGTATGAGTAGGAGGTGTATGTGTGTGTTTGTGAGAGAGAGAGAGAGAGAGAGAGAGAGAGAGAGAGAGAGAGAGAGAGAGAGAGAGAGAGAGAGAGAGAGAGAATATGGAGGGAGATAGAGAAAGGGAAACAATAAGCCAAGCGCTTGGAAAAAAAAATGGTAAGGGAGGATGTAGGTGGAGAGGCGTTATGCATACAGGAGACGTGAATAAGGCGATCCCCGGCAGACCGGGGGGACAAGTAATATTCCTGCATTATACACGAGAGCTGCCATCTGCTTGTCCTAATTAGCCAGCACCACCTGCGGCAGATGGTGGCCGGCTTTCCGCCGCCCCCCTGGGCCATCTGCCTACCCCGGTTCGGCCCCCTGAGAACCAGCTGTCTCTCATGGATCTAACTGGGAGTAGGTTACCAGGTGGTCGATAACAGGAACCATCTGCCAATCCTGGACACCACGGGGAGCCACCTGCCAACCAACCACCTGGACACCCCCTGAGAACCATCTCTCTCTCTAGATAGATAGATAGATATATAGATAGATAGATAGATAGAGAGAGAGATAGATATATTCCTATGAGTCCACGGGGAAATGAAACGCGATAAGTTCCCAAGTGCACTTTCGTGTAATGATCACATCATCAGGAGAGATACGAGAAAGAAATATAAGTCAGTTGATATACAACGAAGAGACGTAGCTAGGATGCCATTTGGTGTAATATATATATATATATATATATATATATATATATATATATATATATATATATATATATATATATATATATATATATATATTATATATATATATATATATATATATATATATATATATATATATATTATATATATATATATATATATATATATATATATATATATATATATATATATATATATATATATATATATATATATATATATATATACGCTGAGTTCCAATCAGTTTAGTACACTTGTGAAGATAGGTCCGTAGAAGGGAAAAAACCGAAGGAAAACGTATGAAAACAACAGCAAAAAGAACCATTAACTCAGGGTTGACAAAAGGCCGTAAACAAGAGACATCGACTCACAATGGGGGTAAATAAAAGCTAGTGGCGCTTACTAAGCGGTAATTGGGAATGAATTACTCGACTCCCCCGCTCCTGATTCAACCGTTCCTTCCCCCGCCCCAACCCCCCACCCCCGAAACCCCCCTTCCTAATTCCCGCCTCTCTCTCTCTCTCTCTCTCTCTCTCTCTCTCTCTCTCTCTCTCTCTCTCTCTCTCTCTCTCTCTCTCTCTCGTATAAAAGTGTCGGATTATTTTCGATCTTTTACGACGCCGTTAAGGTGGGCCCAGGTTGCCTCCAATGGTCGGAAACCAGAGGATTAGGAAAAAAAAAAAAAGAGAAAAAAAAACGGAAATGTAAGACCCGAGTCTCGGAGACAATTTGGTGCTGTTAACTGTCGAAGAAAATGAGAGTTGGTCGTGGTGGCCAACCTTTGTCAATCCCCTAACCTCTTCCCCTCCTCCAATACCTACCTCATTAACCCACACTATGCACCCCCAAACACACTCCCTGATTTCTCCCGCTCTCCTCCCCAACAACCCAAGCCAACCCAGCCAGCCCAGACCTCACCCAACCCATACCTCCCTCCTCTCCCGTCACCCAGTACGCATTACCCTTCCATGATATCCAGAAGTGTTGTAAGTGTGGTCCGCGTAGACGCCAGAGGGAAGGAAAGGTGATGATAGACTGGTGAATGATCACAAATTATTAGGAGTGAATACGTGATGGTATAAATGATCATGATTTATTCAAATGTTGTATCAGCGACGCGAAGTTGGATGTCGTCCATGACTGACTGATTCTCTCTCTCTCTCTCTCTCTCTCTCTCTCTCTCTCTCTCTCTCTCTCTCTCTCTCTCTCTCTCTCTCTCTCTCTCTCTCTCTCTCTATCTCTCTCTCTCTCTCAGATGATTCATCACAGAGATTTTGAGGGGAGGAAGCCCCCCCCCCCATTCGTAAGGCACGCCCCATCCCACACCCTGCCGACACGAACGATAATAGAATCCTCATCACCTGACTCCCAGACGGAATGAGAGAGAGAGAGAGAGAGAGAGAGAGAGAGAGAGAGAGAGAGAGAGAGAGAGAGAGAGAGAGAGAAGGGGGGGGGGGGAGAGGCCATAAACATCATAGCTCAGTTCATCCTTGGCAGAGGACAGTGGTGCCAGAGGGAACGAGGACCAACCCCCACGACCCTCCCAACCTCGACCCCCACCACAGACACACACACACACACACACACACACACACACACACACACACACACACACACAAGACTCGGGGAAGGGGGATGACGTCCCACCAGTATAGGAATGACATGCAAGTGTGACGCAGGTGATGTAGTGTGACGCATGAGTAACGCAGGACGTAGTGTGAGGGATGAGTGGCGCAGCAGTGTTACGAATGGATGATACAGAGGACATAGTGTGACGGACGAGACTGACGCTGTGTGACGGATGAGTGACGCTAAGGACGCAGTGTGACAGGTAACATAATATTAGTATATAGGCTCTTCCACATGCATATCTCGTACTTATTCGTATATTAATCGAAAAGAAATATATATATCTTTGTCCAAGGAGTGGTCGTCTTGCCCTTTGAATCACGATAAAGTAACACAAGAATTATTCATAGATTTCCACATTTCCTCCAGCAATGTTAAAGACTTCGCTGAATTCTTATAGAAAACGAAACTCGAAGAAGGAACTCGTTTTCTTTTTTCCCCCCCCACCTTACTCCGGTATACCACTGGCGTGCCGTATGGTTCGACGTTGGACCCACTGCTGTTATGGGTGTATGTTAAATAACTTGTCTTATGAAGTGGACTCCTATCTGACCACTGCTGTAGATCGGGGTCCTGTTGAAATATCCGGTAGATGATTAGAAAAAGAAGTAGATGTCAGTAGATCTCATTGATTCAACTAGGAAAGGTAGATGAGTAGATCTCATTAATTGGAATGCGTCCCCCCCCCAAAAAAAAAAAAAAGTCGTATGCTTGAAGTGACTCCTTATTTTTGTCAAGGTCGGGTTCCCTTCAGCATGTCAAGTGGTCATTAATGTCAACGAATAAAAAAATAATGAATATAGAAATGACTGAGGGAATAGGGAACACTCTTGGGATTGACCGAGTGCTTGTGTGGAGGAATATTGCTTGGGGTGGAGAAGGCTTGGAGAGGAAGATTGCCCAGGGAGGAAAGTGTTGGGAAAGGAAGCCTAGGGACGAAGATTGCTTGGGGGGAGGAAGATGCCTGAGATAGATGCTGTCTGATGGGCAATATTCCTGGGGGAGATGCATGAGGAGGAAGATTTTCTTGGCATGGATCATACCTGGGGAGGAAGATTCTAGCGAAGGAAAATGCTTAGGGAGATATAAGCTGGGGTCTGTATTGCCTGGTTAATTATCCACAGCTGATCTTTGGCCTTTGCCTGACCACAGTCCCTTTAACTAGGAAAAAAAATATAACCCAGCCCTGTGAGCTACACACACACACACACACACACACGCACACACACACACACACACACACACACACACACACACACACACACACACACACACACACACACATATACACATACATACGCAGTATGTATCATGATCACGTAAATGCAGGGACCCTCTCTACGGAGTTCCAGCGTCCTAAGCTGCGCTGCAGTCAGTAACAGGGACACTTTGGATTTCTTTGGAATGAGAAGTTACCTTCAAGTAGATTGTACTCCTCGCCCATTGACTGTGATACAGTCTCGCCAAAGGTAATTTTGAAATCGCCATGTAACCTCGAGCAATGCGTATACACGCACGTAAATATGAACGCTTAAGATCCTTGCTGCTACGTGTGGCCTCCTCATCTCGTACTCCGGACGTACACTCAGGCGTCCCGTACTCCTCTTAATGCATCGTCAATGAGCGGCAACAGTAATGCAGGGCTCTTCAGGAACGTGACTGATTACAGTGTGTGTGTATGGGTGTGTGTGTGTGTGTGTGTGTGTGTGATTGCCGAGCGCTGAAGTCAAAATTCCGGGACACCGAGACGGTTATATTTAACACGGGAGACGTTAATATTTAACACGAGAGACGTTAATATTTAACGGGATCGTCCGCTACGGCGAAATGTTTGAACTCGAGACGCAAACAACCACGAGGGCAGTTCTTCATGAGACCAGGAAACGTAGCCAGGGTTTGTTTGGGTTACCTGAAGGAGTCCTGTGTTTGTTGACACACACACACACACACACACACACACACACACACACACACACACACACACATGTGTTTGGTCCAAGATCCAGACTCCTGCATGTTTGTGACCCAGGTTGCCTCAACCGCCACCACTCAGAACTGAGCTGACTGACAAGCAGAGTTTAATGCCACTCAGGTGTGTGTGTGTGTGTGTGTGTGTGTGTGTGTGTGTGTGTGTGTGGAGGCAGATAGTATAATACTCTGAAAATAGACCGAAGGGTATTGATACTATCACTTCCTCATGTTTGCAACGCGAGAGAGAGAGAGAGAGAGAGAGAGAGAGAGAGAGAGAGAGAGAGAGAGAGAGAGAGAGAGATGTAAAACCTGGCGTATTCATAGCCAGGCCGATGTTGTGGCGACAAGGCATGAAGCTCCGTGACTAGAGGAGCTGAGGGCAGCTCTGATATCCTAGATAACAAGTCCTCCACACGCCATCCTGTTATCCCTCTTGAGGGGGTGGGTGGGTGAGGAACCAGCGCTGGCGCCCTGGCGCCCTTAGTGGATGGGAAATGCCGAATAAACGAAGCGAAATGAGATTTAAATCCCAGGTCGTGCGTGGTAGGTCAGAGAGACGGAGGATGTCTTGTCATAATGCATGCAAAACTGTAGGACTTTTCCTTGTGTTTTTTAGATTGGCGTAAGTGTGTGTGTATGTGTGTGTGTGTGTGTGTGTGTGTGTGTGTGTGTGTGTGTGTGTGTGTCCCACTAGCACCCCTTTAGAACGTCCCTTCCCGTGATGTAATCGACTCGCTCAAACACACACACACACACACACACACACACGATCACAAGGTAGCACCATGTAAGAGGGCGGGACTCTGGTGAGTGGGTCTGGTGATGGTGGGATCAAAAACAGGACAAGTGCAGCGAGAGCCATCGGCTCTCTTCGTAAGTGATGGGATCCCAGCCACTCGCCAGGAGGGACTGGCACGAGGCAATCCACCTTTTGTATTCATATTCGTCACGAACCACTTGTATAATACAGGGGGAGGGAAACGTGGAGCCAGCGTAACGAGAAAGGAAGTGTACATTGACGGTCGAGAGAACTCACACTGTAAGGGACTCGGCGGACGGTGGGGGAGGGGAAGAAGAACTGAAGGCAGGTTATGGTGCGACGTACCAGATTGCGGTGCAACATACCGACGCAACGGTATGTTGCGGAGGTATGTGGCAGGGAGTGTGAATCGGGGGAGAGAGACAAGCCAGGGAGGAGGACAGGAGAGTATTGCGACACACGAGGGGGAAGCAGAAACCCTGGACTTGTTGGTAGAGGCATGCCAGTGCTACAGGGATGGATGATTATTCGACTCGGAGGCTGCGCTGGGAAAAGAAGAGAGTATGAAGTAAGCACTTGAATCGTGCGAGGCTACACTGGGAAAAGAAAGTGAAATGCATGTATATACAAAAAAGAGGAAGAAGCATTTATCCTTGAGCACGAAGGGTTAGACCAAAGGTCAAGCTATCATACCCACAAGGGTCGTGCCATCGTTCTCGAGGGTCGCAGAGTCGTGCTCAAAGGTCGTATCTTCGCCGTTCAAGGTCGTCGTGCTTAAGGGATTAAAAAAAAAGATATCAGTCTTGAGTCTGAGAGAAATGGAAGAAATAGAAGGAAGAGGTCCAACCCCCACAGGGTATGATATCCCTCAGGGCCGGAGAGAGAGAGAGAGAGAGAGAGAGAGAGAGAGAGAGAGAGAGAGAGAGATGGTGCCTTAGCAGGGAAGGGACAAGACCAGGGATGACGTCGAGCAGCGGAGTCTGATAAATAACGACACTGTGAAGTGAAGGAAAGAGGAGTTGGTTATTGGAAACCTCATGGCGACCTGTGGTAGCGAGACGGCGGAGGAGATATCTCGAGGGACGGACGAGCAAGATTGTTCTACAACAGGACTGGAGTTAGTGGAACAAACGGCGGGAACAGAAGTGAACGGTATTCCGCCGAGTAAAATGGCTGGCAGCAGGATTCTAGTAGACGACATCAGGTGGAAATTGGTGAGGTTAATCAGAAGAGGACGGTGAGAACAAATAGGAGAGAAAATAGAAAGAGGGAAAGATGCGGAATATCCCCTCAAACCTCGAAAATGAAGATGATACAAGTGGGTGCGTGCAGCGCAGGGGTGTCTAGCGAACACAACAGGGAAGACAAAGGAAGACCAGCGAGAGTAACACCGAGACAAAAGGAGACGAGCAGGAGGGGGCCTTAAAAACCAGGGTTGGAGACTGGCGCATCACGAGGAATTCAGAAATGTGTTTATATCCAGAGATTAGATAAAGGGGTGGAGAGAATATTTTCTAGAGATGGGTCGACCGTCGAGAAGTGTCAGAAGAGGGAATGCAAGAGGTGGAGGGCTGCTGGCCGTCTCCGTCCATCAGAGGAACTGGAGCCACCTCTGGCATACCGACACACCTGATTTTTAAGACGTGTTTGCTGAAGAACGTGTGGTTAAGGGGATGACCGGTGGGCACCGAGCAGGACGAACGTACGAAGCGAGGTGGATTCAGAGGCGGTCCTTTCGGGAGGGTGGGAGGGAGGGAGGATGATAGATAATGACGGGAAATGAAACGGAAGGAGAGAGAGAGAGAGAGAGAGAGAGAGAGAGAGAGAGAGAGAGAGAGAGAGAGAGAGAGAGAGAGAGAGAGTAGGGGAGGGGGTTGTGTGGAGGAGACTACTACTACATCCCCCCCATCCCGCCCACCTCAGGCGAGAAAGCCTCTCAGATCCCAGGAGGTCGTGGGAGACAATGGACCATTCGGACAATCTGTAGTAGGAAAAAATAGTGATGGAAAAGTCTTTGAGTAGTTTCTCCGAGAGTATCCCCCCCCCCCTCATATTACCTCCTCTCCACCCACCCACTCACCCACCCACACACACACACACACACACACACACACACACACACACACACACACACACACACACACACACGGAACGAATGAGCAACGTGAACGGGTTTTTGATGAGGATGGTGCTGGGGGGGTGATGAGGTACGTACGTAAAGCCTCAACACTCACTCCCACAAGGATACCACAGCCTCTATGCTCACTCACTTCCTCACAGACCATCTTCTAACCGTAGGCCTCCCCTCAGTGTGTTCAAAAAGGAACGCGAACGTGATGTCTGCATCTACGAAGCCGCTGGTTAAAACTGGTAATAACACCTCGCCGGGTGAGTTCCCTCCTCTCTAGAGGATACAGTTTTTGAACCGAGTTGAATCTAAGTGAACTTCCACACTTACAAAAGTGTGTCATACATTGTCAGTCCATTCGTTTTAAGTTCACTCGTCTAGTCACACGAACACAATCTCCACGCACATCACCTCTGTGCACACTCACTGCAAAAGGGAGGCTACATTTCCCCTCCGAGTGGAAGTAGTGCAGCCTTTAGCCACAGGAGCCTTCAGAAACGTCCCGAGTAACGCCAGGACTCCTTCAAAAGAAACTGGAATGAGGTTGGAAGAGCGGAGAGCACCCGTCGCTCGACCTGGCCACATTTGGGAGTGAGAAATGAATGTGTTTCATAGGAAACAAAGAAGGAGAATCTCGTGACCGGAGGACATAAGAGAGACATGGAAGGAGGAGGAAGGAAGGGACGTGAGGAGGAGATACAATAATGAGGTGAAGACGGATGGAACAAACAGTAATATACACAAGTGTGGCGGGTGTGAATGAGGAGAGGATTTTAGCCCATCTCGAGTCTTAGACGATCGGGTGATAAGATTAATATATGGCGAACCCCCAAGTGTAAACCTTCCACTGCATATACACAGATCAGTGACTGTATGTAATTAGACACACACACACACACACACACACACACACACACACACACACACGCACGCAGGCACGCACACACACACAAGGCCTCCAGTCCAGAACTACATCTTTAACCATTACGGGATGCTGGAGATGAGATGATTCAGGGGGTCTGGACCAAGATGGCAGGATAAGGGCCCTAGGGGAGGCTGGGAGAACGATAGGAGGGAGGGAGGGGGCGGGGTAGAGATAATAGGGGGAGATGAACGAATGGTGGGAGGGAGAATGACCAAGAGGTCAGAGGATGTGAGGGAAGTAGGATGGCCTCTGAAGGATCCAGGGAGAGGGTTTAGGACATAATGGGAGTCCAGTGATTTGAATGAAAGACTGGGAATTTTGAGTCGTCCTTTTGCCATAGAAATGAATCGTAATGGGTCGTCATTTTCCTTCGTATATCTTGTTTTCTTTTTATGTGGGAGAGTGACTTGCTCTCACGATAGAGCCTGCCATGAAACTCCTAATAACCCATAGAGGTTTTAAGCGTCTTCCCAGCTGCCGTTTTTTTGTTCCTGTTTTCGTCTACATATCATGAGTTTTTCTCCACTATCAATCATGAGTTTTTTTCCCCTCATATTTTTTTCTGTCTTAGTTTCCTCTTACATGATGTGTTTTTCCCGTGCATGCCGTGGGTTTTCCCCCAAAAAAACAAGATTTTCCATTCAATGTGAAGATTTCTACCCTTTTCCTTCTTAATCCTGGGTTCTGCCTCAATTCATCAAAGGGCTTTCAACTTAAAGAGACACTTGTATTATTCTCCAAGCCAAATATTTCCCATAGATTTTCATTCCCGATTTCAATATTTAAAAAAAAAAAAAGGAAAAATATATATCCCAATTTTCCCCTTCACGTCTTAAGTTTTATCCCCCCTACTTCGTAGGCCCTTGTCTAAGTGACCTACAATTAACCCAGTGTTTCTACGGGTTTTTTCTCCCCTATACAATGAAAATGTACTCTCTCTCCCCCAGCATTCTTACATTAGCTACCTAGTTTTTTTCCCCCCTCTACGAAGATTAAATACAGATTAGAGGCTTAAAGATTAATTGACGCGCCGGTAATTAAGTTATCCGTGATTCGATAATGGGGATCTCAGTTAACCGCCAGAATTCGGTTCATGTGAAACTCTATTATCCGGAGTGAGATGAAACAGGATTTCACTGGCGATGCCGAAGACAAGAAAGTTTTTGAACGCGCTATTTTTTTTTTTTCTTTTGTGGTTTACACTCACGAAAGGCTTTTAAAGGGTTACCTTAAAACGCGAAGGTTCTCAAAATGTTTCATAGGAAGGAGGGTCAAGATATTCTTATCAAATGAGGTGTTCAAAATGTTTCAGAGGTGTTTCGAATGTGATACTGTCAAACAAGGAGGGGGTGTGTTCAAAAATGTTTCAAAGGTGTTTCGAATATGATACTGTTAAACAAGGAAGGGGTGTGTTCAAAAATGTTTCACATGTGTTTAGAAGACTGCTATCAAACAAGAGGTGTTCAGAAATGTTTCGGGTTTGTTTAAAACATTACTTTCAAACGAGAGGTATTCAAAAAATATCTGATATTCAAAATGTCACTACCAAACTATGGATGTTCAAAATGTACTCAAAGTATTGAAACAAAAGGTTACTTTTCAAACGCTTGATGTTCAAGATATTAAAACAATATGTTCAAAGCTTTCTAAATTATTTCATTCTGTCCAAATTGTGTTCAAAACACTATGTATATACAGCATATACCCTTGTTCCAGATATGTATACAGTTCGTGATCAAACCCTATCCAAAAGTTGGTGTTGAGCTGCGGAAACCAGAAGTTCAGAATGCATACAAGCGGTTCGAAATGTACCTTTTTAAAGCATGGGGGAAATTCAAGAAAACCTTATATGAAGGTTCCAAATACTTCCTTCCCTTTAGCCTTGAACTGTACGGTGTTCATATATGCGATATACACCCAGGTATGACCGCAAGCACCCTCACTCGGTGACTCCTTAAAGGGAGATATAACATCAAGATATGCTGTAGTATACTGGTATACCGCGATATACTGTTATATAATGATTTTTTTTTTTTTTAATTCTGAAGCTCGTAGATCCATTTCGTCTTTAGCATGGGGTAACACCACCAGGTGTTAGTTTGACTTGATAACACGGGGTAACACTACCAGCTGAAGGGGGGGTTTAACATGATAACACGGGGTAACACCACTAGCTACTGGGGTTTAATATGATAACACGGGGTAACACTACGGGCTACTGGGGGGTTTAACATGATAACACGGGGTAACACTACGGGCTACTGGGGGGTTTAACATGATAACACGGGGTAACACCACTAGCTACTGGGGTTTAACATGATAACACGGGGTAACACTACGGGCTACTGGGGGGTTTAACATGATAACACGGGGTAACACTACGGGCTACTGGGGGGTTTAACATGATAACACGGGGCAACACCACTAGCTACTGGGGTTTAACATGATAACATGGGGTAACACTACGGGCTACTGGGGGGTTTAACATGATAACACGGGGCAACACCACTAGCTACTGGGGTTTAACATGATAACACGGGGTAACACTACGGGCTACTGGGGGGTTTAACATGATAACACGGGGCAACACCACTAGCTACTGGGGTTTAACATGATAACATGGGGTAACACTACGGGCTACTGGGGGGTTTAACATGATAACACGGGGTAACACCACTAGCTACTGGGGTTTAATATGATAACACGGGGTAACACTACGGGCTACTGGGGGGTTTAACATGATAACACGGGGTAACACTACGGGCTACTGGGGTTTAACATGATAACACGGGGTAACACCACGGGCTACTGGGGGGTTTAACATGATAACACGGGGTAACACCACTTGATGAGATTTAGCATAACACGAGATAACACCACTAGCTGATGGGATTCAACATGATAACACGAATTTACACCACTTGCTGATGGGGTTTAACATGATAACACGGGCTAACCCCACCAGCTGCTGGGGTTTAACTGCATAACACCACCAGCTGTTCGGCTTTAACATAACACGGGATAACATCAAAAAGCTTATGTGGGGTGGGGTTGGTTTAACATGTTAACACGGGTTAACACCAACAGCTGCTGAGGTTGACGTCCACATTAACACGAGCTAACACCGCCTCCTTCCGCCAGACTCAGCCACAGCGGATAAATAGTCTCATACGTCGGGAAATAAGGCTGAATCATCCCCGTTACACGATGACATATTTACCCTTATGGACGTGTTTCTCCCAGGCGCTCCTTTGAGGTAATTGCCTTAACTCGCGTCTGTCGAGAAGTTAGCCTCGTTTTCCTTGTTTCTTACCGAGTCTGTGTTCCGAGCAGGACACCAGGCCATATTCCACGTGTAAATGAAAAATATATATATATATATGATATACTTCACCGTTAGTATACTCATTAATATACTGTTCAGTATATCGCGGTTCCCCTCATTCACGAATAAATATTATCATTTCCCAAGTTCTCAATAAACACAGTCTCGTTACACCATCGTTGAACACCCTACACCTTCCCCACCTCTCCCCTTTCGATGAGCACTCGTTTTCTGCCGTCGTTGACTACCGGCGTTGAACGACAGAGTCGCTCAGCATCCTACCAACCAATTTTTGGCGTCGGGGGTGATCGAACCAACGTTCTGAGCGTGAGAGCCAGCCGGCCAGCCACCTCCGATGTACTAATAGGGAGGGAAGAGGGGAGGCAGGGGAGGGGGGAGTGAGGACAGGGGGTCCCCTTAGCTTCTTATCAGCGGGGGGGGGGGGATGGGTGAGGAGGGGGTGGTCGTCTTCGGCCCGTCTGGGTCGGTGGTGGTCTCTTGTCTCATTGCCACGCTTCATATCTAGCCTCACTTGGCGTTGATTTCCACGGCGTGACCGTCGGGCACTGTACAGTGACGCCATCTCGGTGTGCAGGGTGTCTTTCTTTCACTGTACTTCACCGCAAGACACGAGTCTCGCGTTCACCTTCATCACCACAGCGATCACTGGCGTTCTTTTCGCCTCATCTTATAACCAGCTTGTAACGGCCGTTCCCCAATACACTAATGACATATGGCCATTGTACCGCACGTAACAAGAGTCGTCCTTGTACCATCAGCACTTGTTAAGCTACGGAGGCCTTTCTGATCACAGCTGGCCTCCCACACCATAGACACTGCTGTCGGTTCAGTACACCACACACCGTAGGCCCGGAAGCCTCTACCTCGCCACACACCCTACAACAGGAGGGAGAGAACTGGGTGGGAGGGTGGATGGGGAGTTAAATACCGGGTTTCGCCACCCAGAAATGGCAAGAGTTTTTGACGTTTTCGGAAAGCCCGCTATGGATTAATACTCCTTTTTTTTTCCACGTAAAAACTACATTTTCTTTCTCTCAAACTCTTTATTCATTTTGCATGAAGTTTCTTTCCCCCGGTTATGAGGCGTTGTAATGTCTTTGTGCCATTTTAAGTATCCCTTCTGGTAATTTTTGGATCACACTTTATTAAGAAGAGATTAGTTCCTGAACGGAATCACAAATTTCAGTGGTCAAAAAATTTTCCTCCGAGGCAGTTCAGAAAATTTTATTTCCATTTTCTTTTAAAGTTTTTAAATAGGTTACGAACGTACAAATATGACATTGGATCCACCCGCGTCCTTCTGATTTTCATACTGAGGGTGTGGGCGTGTGAGGGCGGGCGTGGGTGGGTGGGTGGAGCACTAAAGGCGCGGTACCAGTCGGCAAGGAAGAACCCTGAGCAGTCGTGCACTAGCACCCAGGACGGTCGAGGGGTGACTGATCCTGTTCAACCAGCGGTCGACGCCGGGGCCCCTCACCAATGTTGCCACCGGCGGTCAGCCATTTTTCATCCACTTCTGTAATGAAGACTTCATCCATGGTATAACATACATATATTATTATATTCCTCAAGTTATTTTTGATGTATTACCGTGTGTTTTTATTGAAGTGGAATGCTGAAAACCTAGCGGGGAGAGATACGAGGATATTTGGGTACTGGTAACACTGGCGTGGCATGTGACGAGGGGAAGCGCCCGGGAGGGTTGCCAGTTGCCTGATATCCGTCACCTTTGACGAGATTTCGTCTTGTTCATTCCAGATTCACTTTATCCCGAACCAGGCTGTTGTTGCTACACATCGCAAGGGAAAAAAACATAACAGCGCCTTCGAGTAAAAGGCATCTGAACCTAAAGACTATCAGAATTAAAGTCCCTAGCGGTTACGAGCCTCATCATTTTTCTTCGAAATTTGCACATCTGACAAGAAAATCAAAATCTTGCATAAATCCCATCCTTCCCTAAAGTGAGTTTAGGGTGGTCTTATGACCCATTGATCTGGCCTCCATCTGGCGGCTATCCCCGCCTAGCCTGGACTAACCCGGAGAGCCACACCTCGCCACACGCCACAGTGTCACTTGGCGATTATTTTTATCCGCGGGGCGCGGGAAACGTGGTAGGGGGGGGGAAGAGAAGGGAACATCCCCGCCCCTGCGCCAGCGGTTAATTGTGGTGGCGCCAAAGGTGAATTAATCGCAATCGCATGCGGGTCTTGTATCGCGATTGGTATATTTTTTTTTTTTTTTTTTTTTGGCAGGAGAGAACATGTTATAAGCTGTCAGGAAGACCGTCTCTCAGTGGCAACATCCTCCTCACGCAGGGCAGGGGAAGACGTGGTGGCCACATTCCTACGTGATGATGTTTTGACTTCCAGGAAAGAAAATTTATTTTTTCACCATAAATATCTTTATATTTTTGGAGTTATTTTATCCTCCATATCCATTTTTTCACCATACAATTTTTTTTCCGTAAATTTCTTTATATTTTTGGAGTTATTCTGTCCTCCACATGAAATTTTTATTTTTTCCTATTCATTTTTTATTTTTTTGAAATTTTCTATATTCCATATGATCATACTTTGCTAAGATGATATTTTCTAAGTTTTATTAGATTCGAAGCATCATATTTCCGAAGCATCATCTTTCAGAAAGATGAAAAGAAAACGGTACTGGACTCTAAATTTAGCTGGGGGAACGTTCGTAATTTTCGATCGTGGGATGACCATCGTAATTGGTGATCAGCCTTCCATTTTCCATCCGCTACATGACATTTAAACTTTTGTGTCATTCATTTTCCTTGAAGAGAAGAAAACTGTCAACGCGAGAGCCATTTCCTCGCGCTAGCCTTAGGCAGTTGCCCGGCGAGATCAAAGGAACGTTGATATATATATATATATATATATATATATATATATATATATATATATATATATATATATATATATATGGAAACAAGCGCGACTGATTGAGGAAATGCAGTTGTCGGGCGAATGAATGAAATGACGGACTCTGGTAAACAAGAAAACGATAGTATATCCCTTGTTGTCTGATGACGCGGCAATTTTGATTTGACCCATTATGGGTCAGGTCAAAGATCAAGTCATCATACCCTAGGGTTTGGGACCATCGAACTCAAGGATCGTACCGGCGTGCTCAAGGATCGTACGGTCGTGCTCAAGGATCGCACCGGCATGCTCAAGGATCGTACCATCGTGATCAAGGATCGTACCATCGTACTTAGGGATCGTACCGGCGTGCTCAAGGATCGTACCGTCGTGCTCAAGGACCGTACCATCGTGCTCAAGGATTGTACCGTTGCGCTCAAAGATCGAGCCGTCAGGCACCAGTGCTAGAAGCTGCAGAATGTTTGTGGCTGCAGAGGACTCTTCATAAACATGGACCTTGTGAGGAGAGGTGAGATGATGTGAAGAGAGTAAACCAGCGTTAAACAGCACGAGAAGAATGAACGCTACAAAATACATCAAGGAAAACGGACGGCCTGATTAAAGAATAGAATGTAGCAGTTTAGAAGAATGATAAGAAATGGAAAGGAAATCTTTAATGAAAGGTAAATGTTATAGGGATGGAATTGTAAAATCTATGCAAAGGACAGCTGACCACCACCCACCCGGCTTCCCCGGCTGACCACCCGCTCACCAGTAAAGCGTCTCAAGAACCACCCACAACTGTCGAGTTGTGACAGGGCTACAAAACAAAGCACACCTTGATATATGCTGCTGATCTGTGTCTGAATCAATTTCAGAGTGAGGCACTGTTGACATATTGCTGGAGCCAATAGAAATAGGAAAGATATGATGTTTGACAAATTCTGGTTTCTGTTTTAGCGATGATTTCCCGCCATTATAAGCTTTTTGGGTAGAGGGATAGAGAAACATCCGGACGTGCATCTTGCGGCTCAGATTTTATTTTTTTGTTCATTTCGAGATTTTTGTGTGTATTTTTGTGTTATGCACATCGATGGTCTTGGCCATCCCTAAGTGTAGTAGCCTATCTGATCGATTTTATGGTGGTGGAAACAAGTGTTTTGGTCAACAAAAGAAAAAAAGCTGTTCTAATTAACAAAAGAAAATGGACGGCCTTAATGGAATGAACAACGATTATTTTGATTATCAAAACAACGTTGCGTTATAGGTACCCCTCTCCACACACCATCACTACCGCTCTCCACACACCATCACTACCCCTCTCCACACACCATCACTACCGCTCTCCACACACCATCACTACCCCTCTCCACACACCATCACTACCGCTCTCCACACACCATCACTACCCCTCTCCACACACCATCACTACCCCTCTCCACACACCATCACTACCCCTCTCCACACACCATCACTACCGCTCTCCACACACCATCACTACCGCTCTCCACACACCATCACTACCGCTCTCCACACACCATCACTACCGCTCTCCACACACCATCACTACCCCTCTCCACACACCATCACTACCCCTCTCCACACACCATCACTACCGCTCTCCACACACCATCACTACCGCTCTCCACACACCATCACTACCCCTCTCCACACACCATCACTACCGCTCTCCACACACCATCACTACCCCTCTCCACACACCATCACTACCGCTCTCCACACACCATCACTACCGCTCTCCACACACCATCACTACCGCTCTCCACACACCATCACTACCCCTCTCCACACACCATCACTACCGCTCTCCACACACCATCACTACCCCTCTCCACACACCATCACTACCCCTCTCCACACACCATCACTACCGCTCTCCACACACCATCACTACCGCTCTCCACACACCATCACTACCGCTCTCCACACACCATCACTACCCCTCTCCACACACCATCACTACCGCTCTCCACACACCATCACTACCCCTCTCCACACACCATCACTACCGCTCTCCACACACCATCACTACCCCTCTCCACACACCATCACTACCGCTCTCCACACACCATCACTACCGCTCTCCACACACCATCACTACCCCTCTCCACACACCATCACTACCGCTCTCCACACACCATCACTACCGCTCTCCACACACCATCACTACCGCTCTCCACACACCATCACTACCGCTCTCCACACACCATCACTACCGCTCTCCACACACCATCACTACCGCTCTCCACACACCATCACTACCGCTCTCCACACACCATCACTACCGCTCTCCACACACCATCACTACCGCTCTCCACACACCATCACTACCGCTCTCCACACACCATCACTACCGCTCTCCACACACCATCACTACCGCTCTCCACACACCATCACTACCGCTCTCCACACACCATCACTACCGCTCTCCACACACCATCACTACCGCTCTCCACACACCATCACTACCGCTCTCCACACACCATCACTACCGCTCTCCACACACCATCACTACCGCTCTCCACACACCATCACTACCGCTCTCCACACACCATCACTACCGCTCTCCACACACCATCACTACCGCTCTCCACACACCATCACTACCCTTCTCCACACACCATCACTACCGCTCTCCACACACCATCACTACCGCTCTCCACACACCATCACTACCGCTCTCCACACACCATCACTACCGCTCTCCACACACCATCACTACCCCTCTCCACACACCATCACTACCCCTCTCCACACACCATCACTACCCCTCTCCACACACCATCACTACCGCTCTCCACACACCATCACTACCGCTCTCCACACACCATCACTACCGCTCTCCACACACCATCACTACCCCTCTCCACACACCATCACTACCGCTCTCCACACACCATCACTACCCCTCTCCACACACCATCACTACCGCTCTCCACACACCATCACTACCGCTCTCCACACACCATCACTACCGCTCTCCACACACCATCACTACCGCTCTCCACACACCATCACTACCCCTCTCCACACACCATCACTACCGCTCTCCACACACCATCACTACCGCTCTCCACACACCATCACTACCGCTCTCCACACACCATCACTACCGCTCTCCACACACCATCACTACCGCTCTCCACACACCATCACTACCGCTCTCCACACACCATCACTACCGCTCTCCACACACCATCACTACCGCTCTCCACACACCATCACTACCCCTCTCCACACACCATCACTAGCACTCTCCACACATCATCACTACCCCTCTCCACACACCATCACTACCCCTCTCCACACACCATCACTACCGCTCTCCACACACCATCACTACCCCTCTCCACACACCATCACTAGCACTCTCCACACATCATCACTACCCCTCTCCACACACCATCACTACCGCTCTCCACACACCATCACTACCCTTCTCCACACACCATCACTACCGCTCTCCGCCACCATCACTACCGCTCTCCACACACCATCACTACCCCTCTCCACACAGCATCACTAACATACTCCGCCCATATCCCCCCCATACAAGGTCTTCCTATCATATATGTCCCCCAAGGTTTCTATCTGATCTAACACGCTCAATAACTCGCCCAAAGCCTGCCTGATGATTGCGATAGGACACAACCAGGCCTATTGCACAACGGGACCACCCCCCCTCCTCCTTCCCCTTTCCCCCCATCGATTAAGAGGGCAGCGCAACCTCCTGTAGTTGTAGGAAGGAGGGGAGGGAGGAGGAGGGTGTGAAGAGGAGAGGAAGAAAGAGGCGAAGGGTTGGATCAGCTGTGAGGAGTCAGCTACTTGAGGAAGTAGCTGAGTAAGGAGGAGCAAAATTTCAACGATTGTGGAGATTGGTTCAGTAGGGAGGGAGAGAGGGGGAGGAAGATGACGTAGGTAGGTCTCCGACACCATGGATGGACGACCATCTCGAACTTACAATGTGCATGTGGTGTGCAAGCCTTCTTCTCTCTCTCTCTCTCTCTCTCTCTCTCTCTCTCTCTCTCTCTCTCTCTCTCTCTCTCTCTCTCTCTCTCTCTCTCTCTCTCTCTCTCTCTCTCTCTCTCTCTCTTTCTCTCTCTCTCTCTGTTCCGTGGCCCTTTGCCCTATCCGTTCATCTCTTATCATACACCTTGTTTTCCCCTCTCCTCTGCGCCCCTCCCATCCTCTCTCCTTCACTCCCCTCCTCTCTCCCTCTCCTTATCTCTCCCTATGGATCGTCACCCCACATGTGTTCTCCCCCTCTCTCTCCACCCTGGTTAACACAAGTGGGATGGACGCTAAATAAAAGAAAAAAATAGGAGCTATTGTTTATTTTAGCAGGAGAGCCAGTCATCCCCTATAGACTTGGGTACAGGAAAAAACAAGGTTTACCAATGGGTTTATATCATGTTAGTCACGACCAGTTCATCATCATAGGTTTGTCGGGACGAACGAACACCCTCATTTTTGTCGTGGTTCCCGAGGACGAATAGCTACGAAAAACGTCCTTATTATTATTCGTACTTCTTGGTTCGCGCGTCGATTCGTCCCGTGTCACTTCACGTGGACTGATCGTCTCTCCTGGTGACAGTGCGACGCCGTGCTCGACCCAGTAAATAATCTGAAGCTGTTCATCCTCCCAAAAAATGGTTAATAAAATGGGTGCCCGGCGTAGGCTAGGGTGTGTATTTGTGCGTACATACATGCATAGGAGTAAAGACATGGTGTATATATATATATATATATATATATATATATATATATATATATATATATATACAGGATTGAGAGGTGAGCCAACGCGAGTGCAAAACTCCATCTCCATAATACAGATTATACCACCTCGCCACCGTCCCCTCCTGCCTATAGAGATCCCATGTCTTCGTTGACCATGTTCCCCTCACATGTTAGGATAGCTTTACCCGATAGAATCATAAGAGCCAAGGCTTAAAGAGTTGATTGGCAAAGGCTAAAGGATTTCAAGGGCGAAGGCTAAATAATTTCAAAGGCCAAGGCTAAAGGATTTCAAAGACGAAAGGTAAAAGATTTCAAATCTAAAGGATTTCAAGCGCCGAGGCTGATGGATTTCAAGAGACAAGTCTACTCAAAGATTTGTGTTCTTACCTTTTACAGATATCGATCAAACGCTATGCTAATTATTATGTTGTGTGTCTCTATGTACCTGCGTATAGAGAGGGGGGTAATTGACGGATGCATACACAGAGGTCGCTCACGATTGTCCCTTTACGGCGACGTCACACATGGTGGTGCTCCACTCCTCTCCCCTCAGAGCCATGTAAAGAAATTCGCCCATTGTAGGATTCTGTTGCCATATCTAATAGTGTATATATTCAGCTATGTCCCGGTGTTGGATGTTCATCCTATATAATCATGGACTTATATATTATATTCTATATTATTATATTATATATTATTATATTATATTATCATATTCTGTATAATCATGGACTTTGAAGAGGCATGGGTATATATAACACGTGTCTGGTTATATATATATATATATATATATATATATATATATATATATATATATATATATATATATATATATATATATATATGTATGTATATAGTGAGTGATGCCTCGTCTAGGCTAATAAGGCTCCCTGGCTCTCTCGATCGACCGGAATCTTGAGCCTGTGTGACCAGACCAGCGGGAAGTGGTGGGATGTTAACATTAACATCGAAGAGTGGAGGGTATGGTAACAATTAACATCGAGAACCGGAGTGATGTTAAAAACTGATAGAGTGGAGAGATCGAGGAGTGGAATGAGGTTAATATTGACAGGAGTGCGTAGGAATGTTAGAAGTAACAGAAATCAAAAATGTAGATATTAACAGAAATTTGGATACATTTTAACGTTGCAATCGATAAGTGAAGGAATGTTAACATCAGGATTTAAGAAACAAACGAAATTGTGTCTAAAATCAAAAAGTGAGGGCACTTAATATCAAGACTTGGAGAAATGTTAACATTAACACTGTCGTAAAGAACCTTAGGGATATTAACATCAAGAAGTAAAGGATATTTACCTTAACGGTGTCAACGTTAGATATATTAACATCAAGAAGCAGAGCGAAGTTAACTTTCACATCGATATTAACACCGAACAAGAGTAGAGTTCATACGGATGAGATGGAATGAATCATATACAGTGAGATAATGATTCGTGCGGGGGGCGAGACAGTGAGTCACACGGGACGAGATAGTCACACGGGGCGAGGCAGTGATTCACACGTGCGAGACAGTGAGTCACACAGGGTGAGACAGTGAGTCACATGAGGCGAGATAGTGAGTTACATGAGGCAAAACAGTGAGTCACACGGGGCGAGACAGTGAGTCACACGAAGCGAGACAGTGAGTCAAATAATCCGTAGAACAAGGCAAGTGGCTTTAACCTTTCCACAAGCAACTGTTAACCTCTCGACTATAAGGACGTAAGTTTCCTGTGTTTCCCCGGGTTTTCAGTCTTCCTGGACGAAGCAGGCCGGTTTTGTCCCTCTCTCTATAAACCCAGGCGATGAACTCCACAAACTGGTAATGAATGACTCACATAATGAGACAGTGAATCTGGTACATATTAGGGATGTTATAGGAGGATAGGCTTAGAAAGTGTGTGTATATATATATATATATATATATATATATATATATATATATATATATATATATATATATATATATATATATTGGACGAGACTTATCTCTGTTGTATAGGACATACATATAGAACTTTTCTCTAACTTTCAGCACAGCGCCATTTTCCTCAACTCTTTGACAACTTTATTACTTTTCTCTTTAATATACTCTCTCTCTCTCTCTCTCTCTCTCTCTCTCTCTCTCTCTCTCTCTCTCTCTCTCCGGCCTTTCTTTAACTCCACCAGGCCTTGATGAGAACTCCCGTCGTGACTGGACCCTTTATCATATATACGTATGATACCTTAAAAAAAAAAAAAGTATGCCCTGTAAATATGACCAAATTAGTGTTAACCACGTTTTCTTTTCTTTTTTTTCCTCGTCTTCTGGCAGCAGTGAGAGATGTGTGTACTTAGCATAAATCATTCCGTTCGCTCACTTGCTACCGTTAGCGGAGATCCCATTCCCTTTACCCATGGCAACGGTGGGGAACACACCACCAGGGGACCGCGGCACGAAGAGGTGTCTTATAATTTTTTTTTTTTTCATTCAGTTTCGTAGAAAAAGTTTTTCAGGGGATACCCCGTTGATTCTGAGGATACCATTGTATTTGGAACAAGTTCTTGTTTTTTTCCCCTTTTCTCCACACACACACACACACACACACACACACACTGTCGACCAACGTAGCTTGATTAAAAAGACATTTTGATTAATGTCCTTCTCTTTGTTGATGTATGAAAAGGAATTAATCCCCGAAACTGTCCAAACCTTTCGTGTTTTCTCTTCACAGCAAACAAAAACACTTGAGTAATTAATCTGTTGATTTTTCTCTTTACTGAAATATGGAGTATATATATATATATATATATATATATATATATATATATATATATATATATATATATATATATATATATATATATATATATATCAACAGGAGATGTGAAAGACTAGAAATATATTTATGACATTTTAAACGTTCCCCTTGCTCACCAACACGAATCGTCCTCATAACTATGCATACATTCTGAGCCTAAGCCATGCAATGGGAAGTTCCAGCCCGTCACGTGACCCACCAATGTCACTGTTGCCAACTATTCCGGGGTGGGCGGAGTGTTGCCAGATCGGGTTTAACCGAGGGCGGGGCGGGGCGTGGCGACCACAGATGATGTTACCCCTCATACTCTATACTCTTTTAAAGAAATTATAGGCTGCGCACGCTAATATCGGGAGTGTTTATGTGAGAGAAATTTATTCTGCCTTTACAGGTACTATCTCTTGTATTATTAAGTAAAGTCATTTTTTTCTATATTGTTTTTGATTCAAGAATTGAGTTTAGAGAGAAATTTTGCTTTATGAACCCCTTTAGTCAGGTCGAAGGTCAAGCCAAGTCATCATGCTCATAGGTCGTACTGTGGAGCTCAAGGGTCGTACCGTCGTGCTTAAGGGTTGTATCACCACACTGAAGGGATTAAGGTTTATTCAAGAGCATTATTTATTTGATTTGGAAAACTAGTAATTCGTTAATTCACATTTTCCTCACTACACCTTCTTGAAAAGTTCTTTGTTCTTCATTAACCTTTTTTTTTCTTGTTACTATGAGTCGTTTCCTTGATGCACTTTATTCAGAGAATAGTATGGGGGGGAAAACTGTAAACCTTCGTCATGGTACAAGTGTACTGGGCTGTTGTAATCATCATTAGAGTACAAGTTTACTGAACTAATTATCATCTAAGTACATATTTACAGGACCAATGTAAACCATCATCGGCGTACAAGTTTACCAAAGTATTCTAGACCCATCTCAAGGGCAAGATGTTACAGAGATCCTGTGATCCATCAATGCAGTACAAGTTGATTGAGGTGCTGGGAGGTAAATAGTATGTTCCAGGCGGCAGAATACCTCATGTGTCTCGGCGTCTCTGAGCGTCTATTATACGAGCGGTCTGGTCTGCACCGGCCGGAGTAAACATCCCGGGATAAAATCAAGTCCCACGTAATAACAAACGCATTCCTAGGGACTGTGGACTTGTAAACAACACTCTCATCTGAGGGGGGGAGTATATTATTATTTACTAGATAGAGGCTTTCAAGATGCAGAGAGACATCCTTGCATCATCTCCCTCCCTGTCTTTCGGGAGTGGGTCGCCGTCTGTATTTTTCAGACTTTCAGTGGCATTCTTTCGGTCCCAGAGATCCCGGAGGCGTCACTCTGGACCATTTCCTCCGCGCGTCCTCCCCCCAAATCCCCCCCTTCCACCATTTCCCCATTAGCAAATGGGAGGGAGAGGGGGACGGTGGGCGCTAAGAATGCCTGGGGGTAGGGTGTCATTTCCGTAGGGTACGTGTTGTGAGTCGAGTCTGTCAAGATGGTTTGGTCGTGGATGCTCCATAAAGTCATTCGGCAGTTACCGTCCATGGTCATTGGTGAAAAATCTTTGTTCTTATTTAATGTGAAATGATGAGTTAGGGGCTGTATATACTATATATATTCGAGGTTCGGGAGAAAATTTTAAGTAGGAAAATGTTTAAGGTTGTGGCGATGAGGGAGCACTGACGAATCCATGAAAGGTAATTGAGTTGTGGACAAGAGGATCGTCTGGAGGAGTGTACTGAAAGGAGGAGAAGAAACAGGAGACCTCCTTTTTTCCTTGGGCTGGTTTTAGAGACACGTCCAACCTCAGGTTAACAATCAATGAGGAAAAACAGGAGACGAACTGATAGTGTTTTTCACCGTAGCTTTGTGAGCGGCTCCGAGTCCGTCATCAGCGTGTGGTGGTGTCGTCTGCGGTGCTGCCGAGGTGGTGAGAGGGAGGGAGCAGGCAGCTGCCAGACACCCGTCTGTGGCGGATTGCTAAGGAGGGAGGGAAAGTTTTCGGGGATCTGGTGTGTGGGGCAGGAATGTCTTTGCGGTTTGCGAGATTACGGGAGAAGGTGATTTTTAGGGGGAGAAGTGTGAGGGGTGGCTGTTGGGAGAGGAGGACCTTATATCCTCCCCTCTCTACTTATAGTCTCCACATTCGGGGTTCCCTGTGGTCACCTTCTGGAGAACCGCGGGACGAGCCTTGAGCATGACGGTACAGCCCATGAGCACGGCGGTACAACCCCCTTGAGTATGATGGCGTCCGGAAGGAAGAAGTAGGTACCCAAAGGAATGGACGAGGTACCCTGCTGGGGAAGGGAACGGACGGGTACTCTGCTGGGGAAGGGAACGGACGGGTACTCTGCTGGGGAAGGGAACGGACGGATACCCTGCTACTGTGGGAATCGGGTTAGATACCCTGCTGGGGAAGGGAACGGACGAGGTACCCTGCTGGGGAAGGGAACGGACGGGTACCCTGCTGGGGAAGGGAACGGACGGATACCCTGCTGGGGAAGGGAACGGATGAGTCCCCTGCTGGGGGAGGAACGTGCGGGCAGGTATCCTGGCTCTCTATATTTAGGCCAACACGTGGAAATAGCTAGTGGTCTCCCCGGCGCCAGGAATGTGGTGCACCTCTTGCCCTGTGATGGGAGCCAGGCCAGGAGGCGAGGGGAGGAGGTTGCTACCCCGCAGACTGGTACCTGGTGTTATGGTAACACTGTTACCCGGTGTTACAAGCCGTTATGGTAATGCCGTTACCCAGGGCTGTTGAGTCACTCGACCGCTTGCGTTACGGTCACAGAAAAAGTATACATTGTCATAAACGGTGCAAAGTGAGACGGATATATATATATATATATATATATATATATATATATATATATATATATATATATATATATATATATATATATATATATATATAATAAACTTCTAAAGAAGCTAAAACAAATACATATCTATATATCAGAAAATGACGTAAATCTCTTAACTGAAAAATATGTCCGGTGGGGTTTCAAAATATAGTGCACCCGAATCGTCTCGAAATACACCTGAGGCCCCGAGACGGCCGTCCGAAGCTCCGAAAAATTTATACCCGGAGCGGGACGACTTCGGAGGCGAGGAGGCACTCAGGCCAAAATATGGATTTCTGATAGTGACCATTTGGTCTGAACACCGCCGCCGGAATGGGCCAGCGGTTGAACACGACCATGGTCTGTCATTGTTTTCACCAGTGTTCAACAGTCGTGCTCACATACGTCCGAAATGTCTCGCCAATAGTCAGTAGTAAGGGTGTGAGTCTCCTTGGGTCGTACCGTCGCGTTCAAGGGGTCGTGCGACAAAACACAGCCCTTGTAAAATCAAGATCAAAAACATGAACAAGAGTTGTTGAGTCCTTGAACAGATCTTATCTCTTACCAAGTTTTGACAGAGAGATTAAAGTGCTTTGCACGGCGTTATCTTGCATAATATACAGCTGTAACACCTGCATTTAATTACATTACGTTATGCATACCTGCATTTGATAACATTGAATTACATTACGTTATGCATACCTGCATTTGATAACATTTAATTACATTACGTTATGCATACCTGCATTTGATAACATTTAATTACATTACGTTATGTATACCTCCATTTGATAACATTTAATTACATTACGTTATGCATACCTGCATTTGATAACATTTAATTACATTACGTTATGCATACCTGCATTTGATAACATTTAATTACATTACGTTATGCATACCTGCATTTGATAACATTTAATTACATTACGTTATGCATACCTGCATTTGATAACATTTCGTCGTATATACTTGCAGTTAATCACTTTTTGTTATACACATCTGCATTGGATTACCATTCGTTATACGTACCTGACAAACCCACATTTGATTACTTTTCGTTATACGCACCTGCCTTTAATTACATTTAGTTTATACATACCTGCCTCTGATTACATTACATTATACACACGGGCAGTGCTTGCGATGAAAGTCCCACTGGCAATCACGATTAATACTGGGTATAATTGCGTGGTTCCCTGCTGCATACGTAATCGTCACTGCTGCTGAGAGAGAGAGAGAGAGAGAGAGAGAGAGAGAGAGAGAGAGAGAGAGAGAGAGAGAGATTCCTATATTTCATCAATCGTCTATTTGGTTTATCTTTTATTTCATTGGATTTTCTTCCCAGAGAACCGATTCTGTACTGTCGAGCGTCGGATGTACGATTATTATATTTTTGATGATTTAAATAGTCGTTTCGATATGTGTCCGAATGTCTTCATACGTCGCAATGCTCGCATGTGTCTGGGTGCAGGTGCTGATGACGCCAAGTGGAGATGATGAGGCAGTAATGATGACGCCAAGTGAAGATGATGAAACATGAGTCTTAGAGGATGTCCACTAGGACCATCCATGTCCTATTTGGCCTGTGAGTCTCTCTCCCCAGCTCATGCCCAAGCCCTAACAGGAGTCTAAACTGAAAGGTGGCTTATTGTGGTTCTCTCGTACCGTTG